>NC_081413.1:258889481-258944481 GCF_030272615.1 Cryptomeria japonica
TCCATGTGAGACTTTCAACCCAATCCCATGTTGACAAGTGTCACCATGAGGAGGCTTGAGAGGAGATATAAGGAGCATTAAATGCTTGAGGGGACATGATGGCTACCCTAGTTAAAGAAATAAATGTTTTGAAGAGACCCATGAGTCAAAAGGATGGTTAAGTTTAGAGGAAAGTCTCTAACCAAAGGTAAAAGGTGAGTTAACCATAAATGGTTATATAAGAGTCTTTAATGGTTTGGAAGACTTTAGAGGTTAACCATTTGAAGACTTAAAGCCTTAAATGCCTTTCAAAGGCTTTGAGGGCTTTGAGAAGTGACTCCAAGTTGCTTAGGAATGTGACAATATTTAGGGGATGGATTAGGCTAGTTAGGAAGGGGTTAGAAGAATCTAGAAGGGGTTTAGGCATGCAAGTAGATTTTGTAGGAGAATGCAAGTGGGAGAAATTTTGGGATTTTCAATTAAAATAAAATCATTTATTTCAATTAAATGGTGTAATTTGCATTTGGATAGATATTTAAATAAATATTAATTTATTTAAATGTGAATGTGAATTTTGGATTTAAAGAAATCTTAATTTATTTACATGAGAAAAAGGAAGATAAAGAATTTAAATGCTTGAAGACTTTGAGGGAAAGCGTTAAAGACTTAAGAAGACTCTAAGAGAAGCCATTAAGTTTGAAGACTTCAAGAGAAACCATTAAAGGTTTCAAGTGGGTGAGGATAAATAAGAAATTATTTAATTTATTTAAAATAGTTGTGCAACTTGCATTTGTAGGAAAATACAAGTGGGTGGAGGATAAAGGTGATTTAAATAAATGATTTATTTAAAATAGTTGTGCAACTTGCATTTGTAGGAAAATGCAAGTGGGTGGAGGATAAAGGTGAATTAAATAAATATTAATTTATTTAAATGTGAGAGAAGATTTAATTAAACAAATATGATTTATTTATTTAATTAATGGTCTGAATTTGGTTAAGTGAATTAAATCAAATAAATTGAATAATTTATTTAATTAATAGGAGAAGAGGGTTAAGATGAATTAATTAAATATTAATTTAATTAATTAAATATTAATTTAATTAATTAAATATTAATTTAATTAATTATTGATTGATAGTTAAATAATCAAATAAACACTAAATATTCATTTAATTAAGTGGACAGATTTATGTGACTACATTTGCCCCTCTTTGAGACGGTGCGGTTTTATCACGTCGTTTCAAAGAAAGAAAAATAGGTGTGAAGAAATATGCCCCATAAATGTTAATTTAGTGGGTGGTATGCCCCCTCGAGAGATGGGCCGATTTTTTTTGAAAAATCGGGCGATCTCTCGAAAAAGAACGAGAAGTGGAGGGGAGGTAGAATAGAAGAAATTAGCAATAACGGTGAAAGAATGGAAGAAAATAGAGTGAATACGGAGAAATGGCAAGCTAGTGAGTACTCGTAGGTTATGCAGGAGATACAATGAAAATGTGGTGGTTGTGCTTTCAAGTGATGCTATATAATTGATCAAAAGTGGTTGAACAATCGAGTGCAATCGTTTGAATTGCCCCGGTCGAGTCAAAGCATGACAGTTGATGTCAGTTGGTCGCTTGGACAGGATAAAGTATGAGTAAGTGAATCAAAGTGATCTGATGTGACTTAGACAATTGATGTAATTGCCCGATGAAGTCAAGGTATAGGAAGCAAAATACTCGTTGAGACTTAGACAATTGATGTAATTGTCCGATGTGATTGTGTTTGATTAGTTGATCAATTGATAGTGTGTGCGTGTGATGGATGGTTGTGGGGAATCATGGCAGCCCTGTTGAGACTAGGTCATTATGATAAATGTCTGTTGTAGTCTAGGTTTGCCATAATCGATTACCTGTTAGACCCGAAAATACTTGATCAGAGTATCTGTTGATAGTCTAGGTGTGTGTGAGTCGATGTGCCTATGTAGACAGAGTAATTGGCTTGATTGGGTTGATGGGAGATGATGTAGGGTATGTGATGCTGAGTACCAACATGGGGAGGGGGGATGAGGGTTCAATGTTAGATAGAAAAAATGGAAGACCTATGACTCGTTCCTATGTAAGAAGAGGAAAATAGAGTATCCATTGTCATTACTATGTATGAATGATATGCATCTATTATGAATGTATGGATGGATGAAATACAACAAAATGTAATATATACATATGAGATGGAATGACGATCCATAGTGCTTTTATTTTTCATCATTGAGCCTTAAAATGTTGTAAGGAAATACAAGCAACTTGACATAATGATTCAAGATGACCTGAGTATTCCTTTCATGGATTTTGATATAGCAAGTTAATACAAGCAACTTGATATAATGGATCAAGTTGACCTGAGTATTGCTTGCATGAACAGACAAGGATTATCTCCTTTCATGCATGACATGGATCGTCCTCCTTGATCTTAGGTTGATCATATCCTGAGACAAGTGCATACCGTACTAAGAGATAAAACCTTTATCCAATTGGATGAGGTAGGAGGAACCAAAGAAAGAGCATTTGTACCTGCAAACAAACAACATATACAAAAAATAAAGAATAAAGAATATGGATCCTCGATAATGGTTCATGCTCATATGGTCGAGGTATACATTGTAGTCAGCAAGCCGTAATGATCTATGACTGTATTTTGCCTATGATCACGTAGCTTAGTGAACTTCCCACGTAGACACCATTAGTACATGCCCTAGAACTTTATTGGAATAATTCGCAGAGGATACACAAACAATGTTGTAAGATCCTCATATAAATAACCCACAAATCAACCAAGTATTTGATAGCTTAAACAAAATTTTCTTGTCAAAGAAAATGTCATCTTGTCTTTGTTTTGGTAAGGAAGGATGCATCCTTGTTGAAGACAGGTTGAGTGTTGACGTTGATTGTTTGGTTGATTGATAAGTGGTCATTTGTTTGGAGTATGTCGCAATGTTGTTTGGTATCTGCTTTGAAGAATATATGTACAGGGTGTTGCCATGTTTTTGATTGATTTTTTATGTTTTCTGATGTTTTTGGATTTTGTGAGATAGTTTTCAAATGTTTTTGGTATTTTGATGATTGTTTTCAATGTTTTTGGTATTTTGATTGTTGTTTTGAATGTTTTTGGATTTTGTGAGATAGTTTTCAATGAAGAACCCAACGAATCACAAGATAATGTAGAATCCACTTCCATCAAATAGGTTCAGGGCATTGCCCCTAGTTTTTTTTTAGACATGACTATGGAAAAGCGGGATATAAGACGCATGAAGTACTTTCTTGTTTGCAGATCAATAACCAGCCATGACTTTGGATGGATGGATGAGTGGATGAAATGAATGTGATTGCAAGTCTGAAAGACAATGGAGCCATAACCTTTACGAGTGGCACATGTTTGCCAGGTTTTCACCATCGCACTTACCCAAGGTGCCACTGGAGTGGTTGTCCACCATTTGGATGCATGATTTTTCTTTACTTTTTTGATGTTTTTGTATTTTCTTTAGGACATTTATCTGAATGTTTTTGGATTGATTTTCTGGTATGTATGAGAGCCCAATACTCTGTACAACTTTTACGTATAAAACCGTTTGAGGTGCATGCTATTGATCGGATCTGCTAGCGGTTCTCCTTCTGAAGTAGCCAACTGATATGCCCCAGACCCAAATACAACAGTGATAACATATGGACCCAGCCAATTTGATTCAAACTTTCCCTGATGTTCTCTATTTGGTTGGTTATGAGGATTCTCTCGAAGAACAAGATCACCTACCTCAAATGTACGAGGTCGAACTCGGTGATTGTAGCTTCTGCTCATGTGCTGATGATAGGCTTTGAGATGATTGTATGCAGCTTGTCTCTTCTCATCAAGTAGTTCTAAGTCCTGAAGACGTGATACTCTGTATGCTTCATCATCTATTAGATTATGCAAGGAAACCCGTAGTGATGGTATCTCAACCTCAATTGGTAAGATAGCTTTGGCACCATAGACCAATGAGTAGGGAGTTGCGCCTGTAGGGGTTCGAATGCTAGTTCAATATGCCCATAGTGCTGGATTCAATTGAACATGCCAATCACGACCGACATCGTTGACTATCTTCTTGAGGATTCTCAATATGTTTTTATTCGATGCTTCAGCCTAACCATTGCCTTATGGGTAATAGGGGGTGGAAAAGCGGTGTTGGATATGAAACTTTTCACAGAGCTCATGAACATCTTGATTTTTGAAAGGAATCCTGTTATATGTGATAATGGACATGGGGACACCATACCAGCAGATGATGTAATTAAGGATGAATGAGGTGATCTGCTTGCCGATGACTTGGGTAAGTGGAACAGCTTCGGTCCACTTTGTGAAGTATTCGGTGGCTGTAATAATGAATTTGTGGCCATTGGATGAAGATGAATGAATTTTACCCACAAGGTCAAGGCCCCATTGACAAAAAGGCCATGGTGTTGTAATTGGTTGCAATTCTTGTGTTGGTGCATGTATCAGGTCTCCATGAACTTGACATTTCTTGCATTTTTTGACAAAGTAGTAGGAGTCTTTTTCCATGGATGCCCAATAGTATCCAGCTCGTATGATCTTCTTGGCTAGTGACGGGCCACTTGAGTGAGTCCCACAAATTCCTTCATGTACGTCTTCCAAGGCCTTTGTTATCTCATCTTGTTCCAGACATCGAAGGAGAGTACCATCAAGACTATGTCGGTATAGGGTTTCAGCAATGATGGTATATCGAGCGGTTTGGTGAATGAAGGTTTTACGTTGGTTATTCGATTGGTTAGGAGGAAGTGTGTGATCGTGGAGATAGGTGTAAAACTCACCATACCATGGGGATTCAGAACCGACAAGGCGACATAACATCTCGAATTCGGGGATATCATAAGCGGGAATCCAAAGCTATTCTACCAAGAACTCGTAGTGTGTTGAATTCTATGGAAGATCTAGAAGAGATGCGATAGTAGCCATAGTGTCAGCAGCTCAATTTTGATCTCTGGGTATCTGCTCAAAGGTAATTGTAGTAAATGATGCCTTTAGACTGTCCACCATTTGCTTGTATGGCATGAGTTTATCATCCTTGGTCCGATATTCATCTGTTGCTTGTCGAATGACCAGTTGGGAGTCGCCATATACTTGTAGTTCTTGTAACTTCCATTGTATGGCTAGCCTGAGTCCTGTGATCAAGGCCTCATATTCAGCTATGTTGTTTGTGCATGAAAATGCGAGCCTATAGGACTTTGGGATGCTGTCACCTTGAGGTGTGATAAATAGAATGCCTACCCCCGAGCCATGCCTAGTGTATGAACCATCAAAGTATAGTTTCCATGGTTGTGCTTCTGTGATCATGAATATCTCTTCATCTGGAAAATTGGAAATGAGAGGATGATTGCCTATGAGTAGTGCATCAATCAACTGATCTGCAATGACTTATCCTTTGATAGCTTTACGGTCCACATACTCAATGTTAAATTCACTTAGAATCATCACCCATTTGGCCAAGCGGCCTGTCAATGCTGCTTTACTGAGTAAGTATTTGAGTGGATCAATCTTTGCAATGAGCTGTACCTTGTGTGTTAACAGATAGTGCCTCAGTTTAGTGGCTGCCAAGATTACTGCTAGGCAAGCTCTCTCAATAGGGATGTAATTGAGTTCATAGCCAACCAGTGTGCGAGAGATGTAGTAAACAACACACTCTTTCCCTTCTGCATTATGCTGTGCTAGTAATACACCCAATGTGGAACTTGTTGCGGATATATAGAGTAATAGAGGTCTGCTCGGATCTGGTGGGATCAACAATGGTGTATTTGTGAGACAATCTTTGAGCATTTGGAATGCTTGTTGGCATCTGGCATCCCACTGAAAGCGTATGTTCTTGTGTAACAGGTGTGTAAAAGGATGACACTTATCCACCAGTTGTGCAAAGAATCTTCGTATGGATTGGAGTCACCCTTGTAATGTCCTTAGCTGACTGATGTTCTTTGGTGGTGGCATGTCCATGATTGCCTTGACTTTTGTTGGGTCGACCTTAATACCTTTGCTTGAGACAATGTATCTGAGAAGCTTCCCTGAGGTTACTCCAAAGACACATTTCTTTGGGTTGAGTCTAACATGATATTGTTCCAGTCTATCAAAGATTCTCTCTAATATGTCCAAATGACCTTCTCTTGTGAGTGATTTTGCTAGCAAGTCATCAACATAATCTTCCATTATGGTGTGCATCATATCATGGAAGATAGTGGTCATTGCTCGTTGATAGGTCGCTCCTGCATTCTTTAGACCAAAAGGCATTATATTCTAGCAGTATGTTCCCCATGGACATGTGAAGGCTATCTTATGTTGATCCTCTGGTGCGATCTTTATCTGATTATACCCTGAAAAGCCATCCATGAGTGAAAGCATGGCATGTCTTGCTGTTAGGTCCACTATGATATCGATATTTGGTAGGGGAAAGTCATCCTTAGGACATGCCTTGTTCAGATCTCTGAAGTCAGTGCAAATGTGGATGCCCCCTTTTGGTTTGCCGATAGGCACAATGTTGGATATCCAATCCGCATAATCAATGGGTCTAATGAAGCCAACATCCAGAAGTTTCTTGAGTTCAGCTTTGACTAATACTGCTATCTGAGGATGCATCTTACGAAGTTTTTGCTTGACAGGTTTGGCTCCTTTTGCTACTGTGATGTGATGCATAACTAAATTAGGATCAAGTCTAGGCATGTCCGCATATGACCATGCGAAGTTAATCTGGCGCTTCTGGAAGAATTCGACAAACTTGGGTTGTTCCTCTGAAGTTAAAAGAGATGCCAGATGTATGAGGTGAGGAGTTTCAGGAGTCCCCACATTGTATTCTTTGGTTTTTTCAATGAGAATCGTTGATCGTTCCCGCTATGTGCTACAGGGAAGGATGTCAAACCTTTCATCCTCAGGTGCCTCAGAGAGGTTTTCACCATTGGATATGCTCTTTCTTTTTACTTTTGTAGGATCAAACAGTGCCATAGTGTGGTTTTCACTTAAAGATCCATGCTTTATTGTTATATTTTTGCAGCTGAAAGGTTTGGCATCCGCCTCAAAGTATGTTGCGCTATTAAGTTCTATGGTGAATCCAGCTTTGTGATCCCCGCTTGGTATGTTATCCTGTAAGTCCAAGAAGTCAATAATCGCCTCGTCGTTTTGGAAGTGGTCAAGACATTGGGGATTAGTTTGGTTCCATTTGATGAGTTCAGGATGGATAATGGGCATTACTTCATCGATTAGGTTAAGTTCATTAGATGTATTAGTGAGGGTTAAGACATTATGGTGAAGATCATTGATGGTACTCTCCCTGTCAGAATCAGGTGTAGGATGAGACGTAGGGTCTGTGGAAGATGTTTCCAGCTCGGGAACCCAAGTAGTCTTTATATGTGCTTCTCCATAAATAGGGATGTCTTTATAGGGTGGAGGTAGTGATGTGTCTTCCTCATCTGAAGTGTTAAGCTGTACTGAATCAAATTCCCACTCATGCGAGTCGGTTTATGGGTCACTTTCTAGTAACCAGTCATTGTACCGTATTGGGATATCCTTTGAGTCAAATACTGCAGGTATGATCAATGCTGCAAGAAGGATTATGGGGATCAATGAATCTGATACGGGTAACATTGGTAGCATTGACTTTGTTGCTTCTACTAGAACTGCTGATGTCATAGATACTGCAGTGGGTTCGGGTACAATTGCTGCTGCTAGGGGTGTCTTTGATGCTGCTACTGATGGTGTTGTTGGTTTGATTGATGGGATGATTGGTGTTGCCGACGATTTTGCTGGGATCTTTAGGTTCAATGGGACAGTTGTGATGTTCTAGGGTGTTGCTTTTATAATCAAGGGAGGTCTCTTTGTAGTAGGTTGATGTAGTGGTTTGCTGGGTTTCCCTTTGAATCTGAGCTTAGGAAAGATCTATTTTTGAAAGCCTAAGCCTGCATTGTCTTTGGGTTGCAATTCCGACAGTAGTGGCTCATGTCGCCCTTATTTACATTACCCCAAAGCACTTTGACCATCATATCCCATTATTTGCATAATGAGAAGACCTTTGCCATATTGATCTGTGGGAAGCTGAGCTTGTGGAATGTCAGTGGTGATAGGATCCTTATAGATCCATTTTGCTACGTCTTCATCTTTGGTTTCCTCTTCTTGACTCTTTCCAAGGATGAAAGGTGTCAACGCACATGCTGGTTTAACCAGTGCCGTTTGAAGTACTTGTTGAGGTTTGCCATGTGTTTTAGGAGAAGCAGGCATTTGTCCAACACAAAAGAGTTGGCTTAGATTGTATTTTCCCAGACCTTCCTCTGCAATTTTCATCTTGAGCTTTTCTTGCTTGGGTATAATAGTGTTTGAACTGGAGAGGGAAGCTGGACTTACGTATGACGTGGAGGAGATAGCTTCTCTATTGTTGGGAACGGTAATCTCTGGTTGATGACTTATGTTATGACAATATGCAAAGGGGTTTGCATCGCCTAGAATTGTGATTTCTACACCATTATGTGGGAACTTGATACATTGATGGTAAGTGGATGGAACGACTTGCATGGCGTGTATCCAAGGTCTCCCCAACAACAAATTGTATGGTAGAGGAAGGTCCAGAACCTGACATATGTTGTGCTTCACCATAGGCCCCACTCAGATTGGTAATACAACAACTCCTTCGGATGAATGCTCTGCATCATCATAAGATTTGATTGTGATCTTCTTGCAAGGATCCACTGATTCAATGGCATATCCTAAAGTTGTGACCAATTGCAGTGCACAAATATTCAGGCCTGCTCCATTATCGATCAAGACTCGCTTGATCCTATGCTAGTTGATAAATCCTTCAATGTGTAGTGAGGCGTTATGAGGTTGCTGGAAGGAAGAGTTGTCACTTTCGGAAAAAGTGAGACAAGGGGATGATCTTAGACTTCCAACCATGGCTTGGAACTGATCTGTATTCAAGTTAGCAGGGACTGACGCCTCTTGGAGAGCTTGATCCAAGATTGTTTAATGAGACGGAGATAGGCGCAATAGCTCTAAAATGGACGCAGGTGTTTTGTCTAATTGTTCCACAAGATTGTACTGCTTTGGTATGGAGGTGGTGTCTTGTGGAGTTGCTTTTATGGTAATCTTGCCGCGACGTGTAACAACATTGCAATCAGAACTGGGTGGATTTTTTATGGTAATAGTTGCAATTTGTTCACTGGCATCGTACAGGTGATTTACAGTGTAATTATACGCAACTTACGTATAATCAGTGGTATCAGTGCCTCTCTTGGAAGTGGAAGGACCCCTTTGATCTTGTGATGGAAGTGGATTTTTGAACATCAGATGATCATTGTTTGTTGTCTTTGGGTCATGCCCTTCGATTTCAATATCACCTCGATCAATAAGATCTTGAATAAGATCTTTTAACCTATGACAATTGCTTGTCTTGTGTCCTTTTCCTTGATGAAAATCATAGTGTTCAGTATCTCTCCACCATGCAGGTTTGATTTGTGGTTCATAGTTTGATGTTTTGGGTAGGGTTATCAAGTTTTGAGAAACCAACTGTCATAACACTGTTTCGATGGGTTCCCCTAAGGGAGTGTACATTCACTTCGGTTTTGGTTGATGTTGTCTAGGTTCATCTTGAGATGTGATTTGGCCTTGATTTTGAGGAGCAACTGTGTTAGTCTTGGGTGGGGGATTCTGTCTTGCAAATTGAACCACGGGTTGTGCACTTTTGATAGTTTTGGCATCCACAACCCCATCGTTGATGACATTTTTGTTTTTGTTCTAGAAGTTTGGTTTGTCACTATTGAAGCGTGGATGAGGGCCATCCTTTGGTTCATTGTAGATTTGATAAGTCCTTTCTTGATGAGGGCCCGCTCACATTTCAAGCCTTTGGTGATCATATCATTGAAAGAATCTGTGTCTTTTACGTCCAGGTGAAATTCCATTTCTTCGTTTAAGTTGGAAATAAATATTTCCACTAGTTCTTGTTCAGGTAACTGAAGAGAACGTCTTCTAGACATCTGGCGCCATTGTTGCAGGAAGACTGAGAAAAGTTCACCTGGTTTTTGTTTAGTGTTACACAGATCAGCCATGGTGATATCACGTTCAATGTTATGTGAGTAATGTGCTAGGAACTTCTGGATGAGTTCCTCAAATGTCCTAATGCCACCTGGTAATCAGGAAAACCATGATGTGGTTGTTCCTCCCAAGCTTTGGGGAAAAAGGCGCATTAGATATGTATCCTCGTATGCCACTTCGAGGCATGCTGGATGGAATTCTCTAACATGATCGCGAGGATCTCCTTTTCCTCTATACTTTTCTAACTTGGGTGTTTTGAACCCTCATGGAAAAGGTGGCATATAAAGATTCCTATCAAAGGGATAGGGACAAATGTCATTAAGTGAGAATTGATTAGTCTTCACACCACTACGAAGTTGTTGGGTGAGATTTTCAACTTGTTGCCGCAACATCTCTATGTCATTTGGAGGAGGAGGAGGTGGTGGATTACCTTGAGGAATGTTATATCTGATGTGATCTCTACCTCTATCATCCTCATTGCGACTCTGTCATTCTGATGCTTGTCTTAGTTGTGCAAGATCAAAGTTAAAGGGGAGTTTAGCTCCTTCTTGAGCAAGTCTTAAAAAGTGAGCATCAACATTACTCCTGAGTATTTCATCAAAAATTTTGTTAAAGAGAGGGTTGTGTTGTGCCCTTTCTATTGTCGCAGGAGTAGGAGTACTTGGGTTTTCGTCATTCGCATTTCCTCCAAGTACTTCTTGAAATTCATTGAGATTTTCCTCTTCTTCTTCTTCAATTTCTATTTCTCGTTGCCTTGACCGTGATCGGGTTTGGGCCATTTTGTTTACAAGCTTTTGTTGAAGTTGGGTGAAAATGATGATGAGTTGTTGATGAAATGAAAGATTTATGGTTGGTGAAGTGTTTTGCATATGGATCTCTAACACTTAAAGGTAGATATGACCAAAATTCTTTCTTGAATTTCTTGTTGTGTTTGATAAGGTTTGATGTGATAAGGTGTAGAGAAATCTGAGATGCGTTACAGACTTAACTACCTAGTAATGAGAGGATTCACTCATACACTAGCTTTAACCTGCGTAGATATGTCTCTTAGGATGAGCTTATCCTAGATGTAGAAACAATCTAAAAAGTGATTTGTTGTGTTGATTCAAGCAATATCCAAAAGAGAACTTAGGACAAGAACCTCTTAATGTTTTGAGAGTTGAAATGAAGTGATGAAGTGAAGGTGAGAAATGGATGAAATGTTTAACTTCAATAAAAGCTTTGTGTCACAAATGGAACAAATTCTATCTCTCCCCTTTCGAGTGTTGGTGGCATTTCTCGAGCCACGTTGTATGTGATACAAATGTCTGGGAAGAAGTTGGGATTGATCTTGCCTCCTTGGTTTTTGTGATAACTCAAAGCTCTATATTGCATAAAAGCTCTGTGGTTCAATGATTCTGGATCAAACTTGTTTGATTTTCCTTGAAGATAAAGGCGCATGTGACGCAAAAAAAGATCTATGAGAGACACGTATTTGTCTATTTAGATAGAAGAATTTCTTGCTTTTGATTAAAGCCTTTGAGCTCAAGGGTCTTCTTTTCAAGTTGATGTGTTGATGAAGATTCTTCTTTCTCAAGATGTGAAGAATGGTCATATATTTTGATACTCTTCTCTTTGTTTTTTTATCTTTTTGGTTGTTTTGAAAATATTTGGTTGGATGAATACTTGTTCTGAAATTTTGGATTTTATGATGTTTCTTTGACAAGAAAACAAAGCAAGCACACAAACACAAGCATGTTGCCTCAAAGACACAAATGAGTATGGGTCTAGATCAACCCAATTCTTGGACTTTTTATGACCCTTTCCTTTAAGTGTATTTTAGGTGTTTTTCTTTCCAAAGCCTGAAGTCGGCTCAATTTGCACTTGGTCTTGACTCAAAACGAAAACACTTCAAACACTCTTTATCCCTAAGGTCAAATGGCCAATTGCGATAAGTTCAGCCCACATCTTGATATTTCTTCGACTTTGGTACTACATACCTTATGAATCCCGTCGTGGCAGGTAAGGATGTGATATACTAAGTCTTGCATGAGCATAACAAATAGATGATCCCTATGATGGGGGAGTCACCACTTTCATCAAGCCACAAGTGACTTTTCAAAAAGTTATGTTTCTACTCAAGGAAATATGTATGGTGAGTATCTTGGGAGCAAAACTTTCTATGCTCTTGCACTGAATTTATCACAAATATCCTCAATCAATAGAACGGGTGGGCTACTACTTAAAGGTGTTTAGTAATGTTCGATGTTTTTGGACATAAGTTCATTCTGCGGTGACTCACTTAAGAGCCTTGTAACTTGTGGTGGGGCCCATTTGTCATTTCGGCAAGTTACACTATAGGAACAACTATACCCAAGGCTACAACTTTCGCTCTCACCTGATTTCTATAGCGGCTCGAAGGATTTACCACGCAAGGTCGTTCCCAAGAGTGATGTGTCTCTTGGAAGGCCTCTCTTAAAAATACAAACTTTGAGTGTTACTAACACTTTTCTCTTGCACCTAGAACCACGAAAGCCAAGGGAGAGGATAGTGTGTGTTAGAAATATGACCACTCGACAAACTTTGCACAAGCGTGCCAAACATAAAAGATACTTGTTCTTTTTAACTCATCATTTGCAATGCGATCTAACTATTTGGAGATGTTGCTCCAACAATCATGGTGTTCTTTTTATCCTTCAATGGCAAAATGTGTTGTAATCTAGGAACTTGAAATCCTGGTCAACTAAATTGAAAAACACGTTTTTGCTTGAAGTAAAATCGCTTTTGAACTTTGAAGAAAAATAAAATAAAAATGGCTTGTTCTTTTTAGTTGGCCCCAAAACGAAATGTTGATTGTGAATTTCCTTAAGTTGATGCAAGAAATGAAAGTTGTGTTGTTGATTTTAAGCACCAAAATAAAGATTGTTCCTAACTTGCAAATAAACTTTGAGGTTTGTGGTTCTTTTTAATTTGCAAGTGGGGTTCTTTTAACAAACCAAAACTAAAGATGTGATTCTTTTCATAATCCAAAATGAAAATGTGAGGTTCAATTTTTAAGCCAAAAGAGACAATGAATTTGTTTTAATCCAACTTTGAAAACAAAGTGAAAGAAATAATTCAATGCTTTCTAATCTAACTCCTCCAATCCTACATAAACAAACAAACAGTTATTCCAAAAAAAAATTAAAAAATGAGGTATTGGTGGGCTTCTACAAGCCTAGATTTTGATTTTCGGTTACAATAAAAAAAATTACAACTCTCTGTTACAATAGCGCCACTCTGTGTAAACAAAGAAGCGCTATTTAACACGAAAGCGCTAAAGCGCAACCTGTGTGGAAATTTAAACAAAAAAGTTAGTAGTTTTGTAGAGAAATCTTGTGTTGGATTCATGTTGGGTTCACCAAATGATGCTCTGCAAAAAGGATTAGAAAATCTATTTGATGGCAACACACACAAGAGCACAAGAAACAAACGTTAGTGTTAGCAACAAAAGATTCTCCTAAACAGGCATATCAAGAGAGATATTAAGCATGAAATTTAAAGCATATAAACATAGAATAAAATAGCTAATCAAGATGCTCATAGTTGCTCCTCCCTTGTTCCTCTCCTCTCCAAGTTCCACATTAGTGTAGCTCTCAGCTTTTAGCACTAGCCATGGATGCCATATGGAGATTCAAGATGGTTGAACATGATAAATAAATGCTATGCAAGTGTAGATAGTGATGCTATGAAAAAGCTCTATGCTAATACCAATATAACAACAATACTCTAATGCTTCCTCCTTTGCTTGAGGAGAAGGGTTCTATTTATAGAAGAAATGGGGAAATGAAGGGTTAAGATTGAGCAATCTTAACAAGGGTTAGGATTGAAAGATATTCAATCCATGTGAGACTTTCAACCCAATCCAATGTTGACAAGTGTCACCATGAGGAGGCTTGAGAGGAGAGATAAGGAACATTAAATGCTTGAGGGGACATGATGGCTACTCTAGTCAAAGAAATAAATGCTTTAAAGAGACCCATGAGTCAAAAGGATGGTTAAGTTTAGAGGAAAGTCTCTAACCAAAGGTAAAAGGTGAGTTAACCATAAATGGTTATGTAAGAGCCTTTAATGGTTTGGAAGACTTTAGAGGTTAACCATTTGAAGACTTAAAGCCTTAAATGTCTTTCAAAGACTTTGAGGGATTTGAGAAGTGACTCCAAGTTGCTTAGGAATGTGACAATATTTAGGGGATGGATTAGGCTAATTAGGAAGGGGTTAGAAGTATCTAAAAGGGGTTTAGGAATGCAAGTGGATTTTGTAGGAGAATGCAAGTGGGAGGAATTTTGGGATTTTCAATTAAAATAAAATCATTTATTTCAATTAAATGGTGTAATTTGCATTTGGATAGATATTATTTAAATGTGAATGTGAATTTTGGATTTAAATAAATCTTAATTTATTTACATGAGAAAAAGGAAGATAAAGCATTTAAATGCTTGAAGACTTTGAGGGAAACCATTAAAGGCTTAAGAAGACTCTAAGGGAAGCCATTAAGTTTGAAGACTTCAAGGGAAACCATTAAAGGTTTCAAGTGGGTGAGGATAAATAGGAAATTATTTAATTTATTTAAAATAGTTGTGCAACTTGCATTTGTGTAGGAAAATGCAAGTGGGTGGAGGATAAAGGTGAATTAAATAAATATTAATTTATTTAAATGTGAGAGGTGGGATTTTGGGGGAATTTAAATAAATATTAATTTATTTAAATGTGAGAGAAGATTTAATTAAACAAATATGATTTATTTATTTAATTAATGGTCTGAATTTGCTTAAGTGAATTAAATCAAATAAATTGAATAATTTATTTAATTAATGGGAGAAGAGGGAATTAATTAAATATTAATTTAATTAATAATTGATTGATGGTTAAATAATCAAATAAACACTAAATATTCATTTAATTAAGTGGACAGATTTATGTGACTACACTAAACATATTTTCCAAGGAGCCATTCACTCCCACATTGGAAAGTTTGTCAGCTTCCAAGTTTGCTTCCCGAAGGACGTGAGTCACCTTAAAGTCTTCAAATTCTCTCAGCAAAAGTTGCATTCTACGCACCTGCTTGTCTAAACTCCATGCTTCCATTCGCCCTCGAGCTATCCCATTCACCACAACTTGAGATTCACCTTCCAAATGAAGTTTCTTGACCCCCAATTTCCCAGCCATTAGGATTGCTTCCAACGCTGCATGACATTCAGCAACGTTGTTCGTTCCATCCACCAATCTCTTGGCCCCAATGGCTAGAATGTTTCCCCGATCATCGCGAGCAATCACCCCAACACCCGAGGCCCTTGGGTTGCCCCTCGATGCACCATCAAAATTAATCTTAATCCACCCCTTCTCAGGCGGAGTCCACTCCGAGGTTGATATGCCCATACTCTGAAGATTAGCCCTCAGCAGCCCATTAATAGGCCTTCCAAAATCCTATTTCACTTTCAAGCATCCATGATACACCAAGTATCTCTAGTTCCAGTCAATAGAAGATTATTATAGCACATCATTACATCATCAATGAGTATCAATATATCAGCAACAAACTAGGCATACTATGTAAAGTTGTCTCGTAGGTTTGTAGTCCTTGCTTAAATTGTTAAATCAATAAAACAAGTTTAACTAAAGAGAATAACCCTTGCACAACAAACTCCAATTGTATCTATAGATACTACCATTCATAGATTCAGATAGCAAAGGTAAACAAGTTTTTGTAGGTTCTAGGCATGCACGTCATTTTTATAGTGGAAGATCATTTTGTAGATGTAGATAGAAACCATAAGCACAAAGATCAATTTTGCAGTCATAAAATTAAACAAAAATAGAAAAAAAAGTTCATCTTAAATTGTATTACAATTATAGATTTAATCTTTTCCTTTCTCATTTAAAAGATTTTTGTTATACTATGACCAGCTCAATCTAATGGGTATGCTCAGTTAATTCTAAATTGACTGTTTTATTCATTTACTTAGGTTATTCTATGCATTGGAGAAGATCTATTTTTATTTCTCTTCAATAAGAAAACCTATAAAAGTTCCACAGAGGAGAAACACACAATGCTAAGGAAGATTCCCAGCCATGGCTGTATGAGAGTAAGATTGTAGCAGGTTCCCGTGATGACTGCGACTTTCCCAAGCGAATCCAATCTGGGCTTTGCTCATTTCCTTCCAAAACGTGACAAATATTTCATCAATCCTCTGCCCACAATGAATCAAACAATGAGGTGGGTAAGAAACAACAGCCTCGCTTGCTTCCATGTGTTCAGAAGCATTAAATGCTGTATTGTAAAACCGTCCAGTTCCAGATTGGATTTGTTCACATGCAATTGTATACGTATAATTAATACCAAGTGCATCACGTGAAGAGAAGAGAGTTACACAGCTACCTAAAACAAACTGAACTTTCTTCCTTCCTTCCTTAAAGATGGCGCTCTGAGTCATGGAGATATTTTGTCATCAGGTTCTTTTCTCATAATGAAGCTCGTAAGAGGAAGAAAACAGCGAAAGGTGTCTAAGTTTTTGGAACATACTTGAGGATAGCAAAGACTGAAGGCATTGCATGGTTGAAGGCATTGCATGGTTGAATGCATAGGCTAACAATTTTGTGCAATTTTGTATCTTTTTGTCCTCAGACTTTGGCAGTTGTGAGAAGTCCAATTAAAGATTATCTAATCATATAGTCTAACAATTTCATTCAATAGAATTCTAATAAAAAATATATAAATAGAATGGCACCTTATTAATTCATAGTCTAAAATTACATAAGTGTTTCTTAGACACAAAACAAGTCTATGATTTTTCAATTATGATACTTATGAGTAAATCTTTAGCCTAATGCTCACTTAATCTTCTAAGTCTTCTTCTGATAAACTACTCTAATCTTCCCTTCCATCTAATAGAAATGTTGACATATTTTATAGAGTGATGACATAATAAGATAGCTCGACAAAGACATATAATGTACTGCCTAATGTACATAATATAAGGATGATCACGTGTCTAATAGTGAATGATTTCACCTTAGAACTAGACAATGTTTATTGTGAAACGGATAAATGAGCCTTTTTTATATAAATGCAACAAGAAATAAGTTTCTAAACTCATTAACCATGAACATCCCTAGGACCAATAGTGCCTAAGTGGCATATTACCATTTGACACAAAATTCAAACATGTGGTGCACACAACTCAAATAGGTCATCCTTAAGATGATGTAGCAAACCACAATCCATGTGATATTCAATTAAATATTGAAGTAAACATGTGCACATGGTTAAAACACCATTATAATGTTCTAGTTATAATATGAGGGAATTTTGTAGTGGTATTGCACATAATAATTAGTGTACTTATGCATGCTCCATAGGAAGACTATGATAAGAATAAGCATCTTTAGCAGAAACAAGATGAATGTGACACCACAAGAAAACTTGCAAAAAATAAACAAACATAAACAAGTATTTTTATGAATGTGACACCACAAGAAAACTTGCAAAAGATAAACAAACATAAACAAGTGTTTTTTATTGATACAAAGCTGCTCTCGACCATGAGGATGCTCCTATATCAAATAGTCCACTTGTGATTATTAATAATGGATAACACTATATCAATTCAACAAACAACTTTCAAAATGTATTTTTCTCCCCATCCCTCTATCTCAATTAATATTATACTAAACTCCTTTGAACATTATTTCAAATTTCTTACATATATATTGCTATACTAATAGCCTAGCTATATCTTGTTACTACAACTTCAAATTAAAAAATAATATATTTATTGGCCTACCACCTTTAAACTTAAACTTGATACAATATTTTATAAAAAACCATAATCACCTCTAAAAATTTAGCTTATAAATCTAAAAACATTTTATCACCAATAAATATTTTAATTTATTATTCCCCAGTTATGTATATTTTATGTAACTAATGATTAAATATGCAACACATAAAAATCTATTTCATGGACCAATAAATTAATAACAAACACATTTGAGAGGCATCATTTTCTTGTCTTCGGTGGAAAAAAAAATTAACATAATAAAAATATATAATATCCGATTGCTTGTCGGGCTTTATCCTGTACTAAATCTTGTCCAATTTGAAAAAGAGGCAAATTCCCTTTGAAAGAGAACGTTTGTAATTTATGCCTTCCTTTGTCAAATCAACTATGGTCTAAGTCAGTTTTTATATTAAAAATTATCCATGTGCTATAGGTACTTCTGTAGAGCTGGAAAATGTTTTTTTATTGTTATTCTATGTGGGTGTTTTTATGCATCATGTTCTACTATATGAATTTAGTTGATTTGTCATTTTCATTGATTTTTTTTCTTCTTATAAGATTTTGACATTTCAACGTATGGGTTTCTTATTCTAAGTTTAAGATCAGGATTATGGTCTTAGCATCTTAGCAGTAAAACTTTTAAATTATATAGTTAAAAATTTTCGGTAGTTTTTTTTCTTCGTATTAAAATAATAGGGGAAAGGACTCAGTAGTTGAGCATGTACCAATTGTTGTGAAGGTTGTTGATACCTTTTGTTCCAAAAATTGAACAAATAAAACCTATTGTTTGAAACAAAAAATATCAATTTTTGTTAGGAAATGTACCAACAGTTATTAGGAAATGTACCAATAGTTGTTAAGAAATGTACTAATATTGTAAAAAGTAACCAATCAGGTGATGCCATGTCAGCTGCACAACTATTGGGGTCTCTTTTGCACGCCTATTGGTCTCACTTTTTTTTGACGCTATTTTGGACACCTTGGCAAAAAGCATGCTGATGTGGCATCATATTTGATGACGTGGCCCTGAAACCTTAGTTATTAGCAGGGGACTTGCCAAGTAAGCTGCTGTAAAAAAATCGGAGTGATTTGAAATTTCCAAGTAGGATTTTGAGAAGCGCAAAGTTAGGGTGCACGACTACTGGATTCTTTCCCCTAGATTAAACAGATCAAATCAATAAAAATCGTTTAAAAATCTGTTATGATTTACAAATTTTATATTTTTGATCTGATATTATTTTTATCCTAAAAAATAAATTTTACATACCTAATCAATTAGATAGATAAAAGATTTCCCTCCAGCTTTTTTTTTAATTGAATGAAGCTGAAAGAAAATTTCCCTCCCTTTCTTAGTAATTAGGCATGTAATGAAAAAAATTACCGATCTACTACAAACAGATACAATTCTCATTGCATTTTTTGTGATTCGTGATAACCACAAAGGTAATTCGTGTTTTTTTTCAGGGTTCAAATTCTTTTCGTTACGTTTCCGTGTGTATCCAGATTTGGGGTTTTTTAATTGCTATATCCAGTCCCAATTTGTTGCAGTGTTCTTTTCTCCTTTTCTGGCCAAATTTCCTGACTGAAATCTCGTCCCTTTCAAATCTTGGATTTTTGTTTCTAGGAATTCATCTGGGTTATCGCACTTTTGTCATTTGAGTCTTTTGCCAAAAAAGTTTAAGAGTCTTGACTCTCCATATTGGGTCCCTTAGAGGTATTTCAACTTCCAATAAGTCATTATCCTCCGAAACATCTGAAGCATCAGCAACTCTTGTAACAGCTGAATGGAAGCCCTCTACGGATTTGAATTGCAGAACCCAAAGGCCCAAGACAGGATTTGATGCATTATATTTGGCAGCAGCTTCTCCTCTTGTAAGCCCTTGCAGTACTTATCCAACACCAGAGGACAGATTTAAAAAGTTTTTTTAACCTCAATATTGCCAAAATAGCTCACTTGGGCCAGATTTGCCTATGGCCTGCAAGGCATACGAGTCCAAAAAAAGGCTCCTCCTGCCACTGCTGCTTGGCAGGGTGAAGCAGCTCATCAGCTTGAGAAAAAATATGAAGAAAGAGAGCATGTTTTGGCTCCTAGCACTACAAGAAAGTAGAGTCACGGAGAGTCCCGGTGTAATGCTTCCTCTGGATGGCATAACTCATAACAATACTGTCAATTGACGGAAGGCGACGAGTGCTGGTGTGGGGAGAATTATGATGGATATTTGGTGGGAACTTGTTGAATGAGAGGTCCCCGGGTAATACAATTGGTCTGGCTACAGAGAGCATCTTGAAATGGTAAAAAACATGGATTAAAGGTGCAGGCTGCTATGTTATTCCATCAGTGCGCAGAAAATGTTGGAGATTCTCTTACGTAAGTATATTAGTACCAAGATATCTTTCGATTTTTCAGTGTGGAAACATTGACTTCGACTGTGAAATTTTTATTTTCTAAAAACAGTCTAGGGTTCTGATTTATTTTTTCTTGTATGGTTGGATTGAGCAGTATTCCTTTGCCTAAATGGGTGGATGAAAGAAATAGATCATGATAATGATCTGGAGGCGAAAATTACGAGCATATCTCTCTGGGATGTGATGAGCTTCCCGTCTTAAAAGGGTGAACACCTATTAGTATTCAGTGCTATGTAGATTTCGTGAGAAGCTTCAAGGAGAGTTTCCAGGACCTTCTTGAGGAAACTATTGTGATAAGGAATTGCCATATATGATAATTCTAGAATTTGATATCATTCTATTTAGTATTTATATATTTGTTTTGGGTAGATCAATTTTGGCTATTGGTGCCCTTTATAAGATAACCTGCATCGTCCTTTTGATTAGTTTCCATGCTGTTAAGTTACAGGCCCTCCACGGGACTTGCATGCATTTAATTCAACAATATCGGGAGTTCTGTGAGTATCTACAACATTATCATGGAGTGTGTGCAGGTTTGACAAGAGGGCAGTACAAGCCTATCTAGTCTGTAGTAACATTTAACAGCACATCATTGTCTTTTCCAGCATCTTGAGGGTAGAATTGTTACATATTAATTTGTGAATGCATGGTATTCAATTCCAGCAGTGTTATTAATGTTTTGAGTGCATTGTGCTCAATGATTGTATCATTCAATGTGAATATATTTCGGCTATCTTTGTTCAATACATACAACAACAAAAAAATATACCTAAAACATTATAGTATCTGTGAGTTGGCATTTTATTGAAAATTGTCAAAATCATCAAATTTACAAGAACAACTTGACCACCCCACTGCATCTCCTACAGCACTTGATTACCTGCTTTTCGCCTAAGATTTCCATTAATATAGGGACTTTGAAAGTAGTCATCAGTATAAGGTTTTATTCACTAAGTACTTCCCCGATCTCGATATAGAAGAGACAGTTGTGGGCTAGTTTAGGAAGTCTAGCCTGAACAAGTTGTAGCTTCAATGCTCTTCTAGACATGTACAAGGATATTCATAAAGATAGGACCTCTATGGCCAAGGATCCATGTGCCTATAGCCTCTTGCCATCAATTTTCTATTACATGTTTTTTAAAAATATTTCTTCTTACTTTTGTAAAAAAATGTTAAAATTATTAAATTTTGAATGTAATTTACTGATGAAGTACAATACTTGCTCTTGCCTAATACATGAAAAAAATAACAAAGCTAATGCAGAGACTCTCTGCATTCATGGATTGCAACGAATAAACATTCTTATATTCATATCAGAACTGCAAACAAAAACAAAAATTACATCAATGGCCTTTCATTCCAAACAAACATTCTCACATTCCCCTGCATTCTCTATTCTACCCATGGACTCAACAAGCTCTCCTTTCTCTCTGCTCTCGCTTTAACTGCAACCCCACACTATCTCAACTTTCCCAGCCACTGCTGAGTTCTATTGGCCACCTACTTACTACGTAGCCCCCTTTCCTCTTATTTCTATCTTTCACTACTCTTCCACTTAGATCGCTACAATCCCATCTCCCTTGTTTTCAGCGTGATCTCCCTACCTTCTTATCCACGCTACTCTCCTTCTCTTTCTCCCTTCCGTTATTTAAAATCTGCACCGAAATTTAAAACACCTCCTCAATGTGGCAATTGATGCCTTTTCAATTCAATGTTCTGCCTCTCCATCATTGAGGGCGTTTTGTTTCCTTATGACGCCTTAATTAATTTTTTCATGCCCAATTTGGTCTCTTCCACTTTCTTTTGGACTGTTATTTTTCTTCGCTGCAGTCATCACACACGTGTCTCCCTCAGCATATCTTGCATATCCAGTCTTCAATTGATGCTCCCATTTTGGCACGGTAGACAAGATGCTCCTACATCAGATGCACCCGGTAGAAAGTTTGTAAGCATAGGCTCACAAAAGTGGAGTTGAGTGATAGAATCATCCTTTGAGATTGCAAAAAAATCTGCAATGAACTCCATCACTGACAATTGTTCATGAAACTATTTATTTTTCCTCTTCTTCCAACATCTTGCTGGAACAATTGTCACCCTCCTGCAACTTTGCTTAACATTCGTCACTCCTCTCGTGGATTGGCAGCTGCCATGCACTGTCCTCCTTTGCCAATGGCTCTCCTCTCTTCTTCTCCTTTGTGGGATCTAGTCTTCAATTGATGATCCCATTTTGGCATGGTAGACAATATGCTCCTGCATCAGACGCACCAAGTAGAAAGTTTGTGAGCATAGGCTCACAAAAGTGTAGTTGAGTGATAGAATCATCCTTTGAGATTGCAAAAAATCTGCAATGAACTCCAGCACTAACAATTGCGCATGAAACTATTTATTTTTCTTCTTCTTCCAACATCTTGCTGGAACAACTGTCACCCTCCTGCAACTTTGCTTATCATTCTTCACTCCTCTCGTGAATTGGCATACACCATACACTGTCCTCCTTCGCCAATGGCTCTCTCCTCTCTTCTTCTCCTTTGTGGGATCTAGTCTTCAATTGATGCTCCCATTTTGGTACGGTAGACAAGATGCCCCTGCATCAAATGCATCCAGTAGAAAGTTTGTAAGCATAGGCTCACAAAAGTGGAGTTGAGTGATAGAATCACCCTTTGAGATTGCAAAAAATCTGCAGCGAACTCCATCACTGACAATTGCACATGAAACTATTTATTTTTCCTCTTCTTCCAACTGTCACCCTCCTTCTGCAACTCTGCTTAACATTCTTCACTCCTCTCATTGATTGGCATCCACCATGCACTACCCTCCTTCGCCAATGGCTCTCTCCTCTCTTCTTCTCCTTTGTGGGATCCAACCCATTATCAACTGATTTCCTCCACCAAATATCCTCTCCACTCTTCCCCTCTTTCGTGGATTTCAATCCACCACGAACCGACCACCTCTACCAAGTTTCACCTGCACAACCTTTCACAATTTCCACATACAGATATGCAACATCTATATTCCACTTTGCTGCTACACAATCCTCTTTATCACTCACTTCAGCACACAAATCCACTTCAAATTCTTTATTACAAAATTCATAAAAATTTACCTTTTCTGCTGCAACATTGTCTTCATCACCTCTCACTGCGACAACTTCTTCCTTTTGTAAGTCATCTTCTTTCTCATTCTCTTTACTCGAAGCGATCTTTTCTCCAAGCAACGAGTCATCTTCATCAGGGCCTCAATCGATCTCCACTACAAATTCAACTTTGTTCTCTTCTTTCATGCCTTCAACAAGACATGTAACTCCATCATCCCTTTGACCTGCAGCCAATGCATTCCATTCTACCTCCACTGCTGCAATTCTCATTAACAAATCATCTGTTTCTCTCATTTCCACATTTGTCACATGCAGATCAGAATCATCAGTAAACTCACAAAATGTAAGTTTTATCTTTTCCTTTATGGCTGCAACTCTGTTGTTTTGTCCTTCAATGTCCTCCATTTCACTCAACTCTTTTGTTGCTGCTGCAACCTTTATATTTTTATCATCCGTGTCTTCTTCTTCTTCTCTTCTTCTTCTTTAGTGTCACATACATGACACTCTTTTGCATCTTCTTTCTTTCCTGCAATCAAAATATCATTAGAATAATAAAAATCACCATCACCTCTTTTGTGATGAAGGGCTCTTCTCTTTTCCAACTCTTCTATTTCTTTCATTTGTTTCTTCAGCTCTATCATTCCAACCCTTAATTCTTCTTTCTCTCTCTCTTTGAACTTCTTTAAGTTAAGGAATCCAAAAAATCCAACTAATGACAAAAGACCTCTTTCTCTTTCTCCTTTCCATTCTCAAGGCTTCACAAAGCCTCATCACAAGTCTTCAAACTCTTAGTCTGGCATACCTAAACTAACTCACATTAGATGAACTGCCTCCAATCGGTGCTTCTCCTGCACACTCAAGAACTCCTACTCTAATACCACTCACGAAGTACAATACTTGATTTTGCCTAATACATGAAAAAAATAACAAAGCTAATGCAGAGACTCTTTGTTACAAGCTAGGGTTGCCGTTGTACCAAAAGATCGACCTGTCAATGCCCGATACAACCATTAGACTTATAGAATCCATAGGAGGCTGTTAAACCATGTCGTGAATCTCCATGAGGGATGCTGGCCCACTGCCAACAATCCCCTTCCCAGCGTCACTCACCACAGCCTGCGTGATTCAAACCCGTGACCAAACTCTGATACCACTTGTTACAAGCTAGGGTTGTCGTTCAACCAAAAGATCGACCCGTCAATGCTCGATACAACCACTAGACTTATAGAATCCACAGGAGGCTGTTAAACCATGTCGCAAATCCCCACGAGAGACACTGGCCCACTGCCAACACTCTTCTGCATTCATGGATTGCAACGAATAAACATTCTTATTTTCATATCAGAACTGCAAACTAAAACAAAAATTACATCAATGGCCTTACAATCCAAACAAACATTCTTACCTTTACTTGCATTCTCTATTCTACCCATGGACTCAACAAGCTCTCCACTCTCTCTCCTCTCGCTTTAACTGCAACCCCACACTATCTCAACTTTCTCGGCCACTACTAAAGTCTATTGGCCACCTACTTACTATGCAGCCCCCTTTCCTCTTATTTCAATCTTTCACTACTCTTCCACTTAGATCGCTGCAACCCCATCTCCCCTGTTTTCAGTGTGGTCTTCCTACCTTCTTATCCATGCTGCTCTTTCTCCCTTCCGTTATTTAAATTCTGCACCGAAATTTAAAACACCTCCTCAACGTGGCAATTGATGCCTTCTTTAATTTTCCATGCCCAATTTGGTCTCTTCCACTTTCTTCTGGACCGTTATTCTTCTTCTCTGCAGTCATCACACACGTGTCTCCCTCTGCATATCCTGTCTCTAATCGATGCTCCCATTCTGGCACGGTAGACAAGATGCTCTTGCATCATTTACTTAAATAGGTTGCAAGTTCTTGAACTGAATGAAAGTAGAGTATATACTCCTTTATCCCCTTGCAGCCATTTTAGTAGCCAGAAAGGCACAGGAGTTGGTGTATTTGTATTCAAACTTGTGTCTCATGTAACACAAGAAGCCACAATAAACCAAATATAAGGGAAGGGTAGGGAATGAGAGGAAGAGCCTGAAATCCAAGAAAAATATAGATAAAACACAATGACATATTTTTAATTTAAATAATGTCCATTCCAAATATGATAAGTTGACTTTCCAGTACTTACTATTGTGCTATCAAAATAATAGATTAAAAAATAGAAAACAACAGAGAATATAACAGAGGCTAGAAGGGCTGAAGAACTCGGTCTACTCTTGTATTGATCAAATGATATTAATTTACACGGCAATGTAGACAAACTACTTCCCTAGATTGACAACTAACTGTAGATGAAGAATAGATAACTAAAGAGTTTGTAAACAACTTGACTAAGTTGCTGCCAATAAAGTGGAAGTGAAGGACACATATGCACTTTATATGTTTTGACTTATTCTAACATGTGCTAGCTGCAGCATGATTTTGATTCCAGCTGCTATTTACCTGCTCTTCTGCTTTAAATTCCTTGAACTTCCCAGTCATTAACATAGCCTGCCAACAACAAAATCCAAAAACTGATTTCATTATTAGTCCCGTGCTGAGTATGCAAAAAATAACCTCTTTAAAAAAACAAATATACATAAGTTACCGAAGAAAGTTTTTATCATGATCTAGTGCTGAATTTTTTATGTTTAAACAAACCATAGATTTTTAGATTAGTTGATGCATACACTATCTATAACTTAGAAGGTGAATTGACAATCAATTTATTACATTTGAACATCATGAACTGCACTTTTGCAAACTTCATTCCATATGCGTGCTTGAATGTTATTAAAGATTTCAAACTACATTCAATCTCAGACATAAGACAGCATCGTGTCATACCCACCCTGCCAGCATTTGGCAGGAACAAAGCTGCAGTGCAGCTCTCATTTTAAATGAGTATTGAGAGTGTTTGTTAGACGGTACAAGTTTTTAGTGAGTGACGATTATAAAAAGTTACGAGTATTTGTTAAATTTTTGCAAGAAGATATAGATTTGACATGTCATAAAGATTTATGTGGTTTTAATGGTCTTTATTTGGACAACGTCTATGCAGCATCTAGGATGTATTTTTTATCATTTATTAATAATAATAAAATATAATGCAACAGTTTTTTTAATTATCAATTAATTAATAAATACACTCAAAGATGCATCCTAGGTGCTGCATATAGACATTTTGTTTCATTTGGGCTTGATGATCTTCCCTCAACCCTGCTCTACTGCAACAAGGAATGTATCCGGAGTGCTGTCTCTATATTCCACTACGGACATTGCCTCCAAATAGCTGCCAAACTCATTTGACAAATTTTGTAACTATATTTTCTATTAATTTTTACTTTTTTTTAAAATTAAATAATTTTAAATTATTGAGTTTTTGTCATATCGAATTTTTTTAATTTACAAATTCGAGTGAGATCCAAATTAATTTATAATTTTGTCACTTGGATTTGTTAATGATCTCACCAGCAGGCCCTGTCACTCAAATAAAAACCATTCACTTTGAATTCAAATAAATAGACAACATTACAGGGGAGATGACCTACAACAAACACACATTGGGCAATGGAATGTTGCATGATGAAAAAATTACCCACTCAAGAGAAATTACTACACTCCACTGAAATGCATCCACATGGGTGTGATTTGTTTTGCTTTTCATTGTCTATCCTCTGTTATGCCAAACTCCCTGTATAGGTTCCATGCACTTTGCTTTCTCATAAGAGTCAAGTGGTTCCAGAACATCTGTGACAGTTTGGGCCATGTTTTCTTCATGATGAGCAAATCTGATTTCTCTGTGCTTTGAAAGGAACTTGAAATAGCAGCTTTAAATTAAAGAGTATATTGCAGATTGGCAAGCATTAGCCTTATGAAGGGAGGGAATTACACATCAATGAAGTCACAACTGTTGAAAAGAATGAATATCCCCTTCTAAACAAGATAACCATATGTATTGGCAAGTTTCCAATAGCTGAAACTCTCAAACTCTTTGAAGTTTTTTGTCTCAGTAAGATGTTGCAGCCATTCTTTGTTCTCATATGTGACTAAAGCATTAATAATATTTCCTTCTGGCATAATTTTGCTCTTCTGCTTCCTAGCCATATATTGTTAAAATATAAAAATGAAAATAATAGAACAATTTGATTATGAACTATTAAATTATTTATAAAATAACTATTATTTATTGTTAAATTATTACACCAATATTGGAACAGTTTTATCATGGGGATAGTCATAAGGCATTAAAAATTAGGACATTTCCAATTCTGTGGATTTTACATAATCGTTTTCAAATTTCTTTTATCACACTATCTTCTTTAATCGATAATGTTATCTGCAGTGAGACCAACCATTGTATACCTGTTCTGTTCCATGTGAAGCACAAACAAGTGCTTTCACATCTGTTTTGTAGCAGAAGACCAGGCAGAAGCATTCCCTTAATCTACTTTCTCTTACATAGCATAGTTTTTTGAGTTACCTTGTGTTTAAGGCAGGTTGAAGTAGTGGTTTTTTTATCGCAATAGATCATCTTACTGTTGTGTGTCAAGATTTGCTTTAGTTTGCATGCAAATGAATGCATAGTTTAATGTTTCCATTTTATTGAGGACTTAACAGGAAATCCCCATATATATGTGTGTGTGTGTGTATGGTTTTCAGTTTGCTCATCCATGCACCAGGAAGCTTATATGAACAGAATAATAATATAGAGCATGTTATACCAACATAAGCCACAAATTAATGAAAAAGTAACGTCTTGATTAAAAAAATATTATTAATACACTCTTCACCTCCATACAAAAGACAAAGGAGGTGAATACAAGGGACTACGTTGGAAGAGGAAACAGCAATTGGAAGACAAAAGACAGGATTTGAAAGCATGGGAATTTGCGTTGAAAATAGAGGAGTTCACTCTCCTCTCTGTATTGATTTTATTAGAACTAGAAGTCTGCGATTTTCATATTTCTTCAGTCAAAGCCAAAGGATACGTAGAGCAGATACTCGTGTTGTCAAAGCTGCTCCACTTTATCCCTCCCTTTGAGTACATGCGAACAATCTGCCCTTGTTATAAGCGCTCAAATGATGTTTAAAGAACCTTATTTTCCCAGAAATAAGCTAATCTCTTCTTCCTTTATGGATAATTCTATTTTAGTTGGGTTTCCCTTGTCTTTGTTGACTATTTTAAGCTGTATGATTGTATATTGTTCAACACTGTCTGGATTGGTTGCCCATTCAGTTGGGCCAGTCCCCAGTGTCATCAATTCTTTTTCATATAGTTGAATGGAAAGTCATATATCTTTACCAATGTGTTAAAATTCTAAGTTGATAAATCGGTTCGTCTCGAACTTCAACAATAAAGTAGAGGGAAAGTCCCTTCCCTGTTGACTCTAACGAGCTAGGCAGTCCTTCAAGGTTGAATGATACAGCTACAGTTCTTGTCAAGAAAAAAAGCTTAGAGCTGGAAAACTCGTGCTTTATGAAGCAAAAATCTTTGTAGCATTTTGGGTTTAAACCATCTTGATTAGGTTGGTGGTTTGTAAGGTTCAGTTGCTTTTTTGAACTTTGGTTGTTTCTCTTGATTGTCCTTTTTGATTCTGTAGTGTTTGATTGTCCTTTTTGATTCTGTAGTGTTTGATTGCTTAATCTTTCTCCTGTACAAGACAAACCATAAGCATGATGTTCACATTTGTGTATTTTACTTTCACAGAGCCATGTGCAACCCTAATAGACAAGTGTACTTAAGATTTTTTTTTGAATACTATACTTAAGTTGTGACGTTAACTTCAATCTAGTTAACCATGGGTTTCTAAATCAATCTGGAATTCTTCTTTTTACATATTTATACGTTACCCCTTATTGCAGCTAATAGTATAATTTTCCAAATCCATCGGAACAATGCCTAAGCATGGTTTAGGTCTATCTCTTTCTCTCTAGATTATTAATATTGATCTCGCTGAAACAAAGTAGTTTGAGTTTGATAGAATAAGCCTATATAATTTAGAAATTGTTTTTAATATAGCAAGTTGTCAGTAATTTATGTTCTTTTTGTCCAAAGAATCCCTAGTCTAATTCTTGCATGCAAACAAATAAGCTCCATATAAATGTTCTTTTTGTTTGGAATTCACAACCTCTATACTTAGCCATTACAATCCTTATATGGTTCATATTTGAAGTTTGACATTATTTGTTAATTTGTGAAGGATATGATCAGATTAGACGAAGTTGTATTGATTAATTCTCACTTTTTAAACATATACCCCTACTAAATAGGTTTGAGCCCGTGAAAGATTACTTTTCATTATCAAACCTATGTACTCTAAGATTTGTGGTACCGAGGATTTCTAAAAACTACTCCAATCTTAGATGTACTTTTAGAGTCTTTATCATCAAGGTGCGTCTTAATAAAAATGTGAGGATACCTCTAATCTTATTTGAATTAAAATAAAATTAGAGTTATATGTTGAACACCATGACCTTGTGTCTATGATCATCGACAAGTATATGAGGGTATAGGCTATCTTCAAGAGGTATATCCTTCATAAAATAAGGGCATGCTAAACTTGGCTTTGGCATGGCTATGAATGAGTTAGGGAAACCTATTACCATGTATTTAATAATGGTGTTGAGATAAGCAAGTAAGATTTTATGGTGTGAATAAATCTTATTATGCATGGGTGATCTAGTTGTTATAAATATGTATCTAATTTTGTGTTGAATTTAAGATGGAGTTTTTTTGCTTGTCTATGCTAGTTGTAGGCAATTAACACTAAGTATTACCAAATATGGTTATCCTCAAGACTTGGTGAGGTATTTTCTTCATAAAATAAGGGCATGCTAAACTTGGCTTTGGCATGGCTATGAATGAGTTAGGGAAACCTATTACCATGTATTTAATAATGATGTTGAGATAAACAAGATAGATTTTATAGTGTGAATAAATCTTATTATGCATGGGTAATCTAGTTGTTATAAATATGTATCTAATTTTGTGTTGAATTTAAGATGGAGTTTTTTATGCTTGTCTATGCCAATTGTAGGCAATTAACACTAAGCATTACCAAATTTGGTTACATATTTTTCCCCTTTATTTGTGTGGTGGAGAAATGTATGATATGATTTATGATTGGTACCATATAAAAGTAGGATATTCTTTAATATTACTTACATGGATTTTAATTTCTATCTAATATTTTTTTTTCAATAGTGTGTTCTTGAATAACAATTTGAATGAAAAGAATGAGCTTGATTAATTTAAAAGTTGGTATTTGTTTGACAATTTGTGTTGAGTAGAGACCAACTCATGTGGTATCAATATATTAACTTTTTGTCAATAATTTAAATTTGACATATAGGTTCATGGATCACTTTATAGGACATATATCTAGGTCCACTTGACCAATATTTGTGAATCCTTGTGAGATGTGGATTATGTGTAAGTTTAAACCTAATATGAGACACATGTTAGAATTGAGTATGATATAGGTGTGGATAGCTATCAACACAACCATGCAAGTGATGAATCATATGTTATGGATAATCTAGCTTTTACTAATGTCAAAGATGGAAAAAATGTCAAAATCTATATATGATATGATGTACAGGCACGATATAGTTGGTTGTGACTAGTACCGTGTGGATGATATATACATGGGGCTAATTGTCATATCTTAGGGTCTAACGGGTTGTTGCTAATAGTGTGAAGGTGATGGATACTAGGAGATACTCGTAGTACAATAGTACTTAGTCAGATTTTACCGTTACCATGTAGGTGATAGATTTTAGTAGCTGCTCCATACTAGGTTCCAAGACTAACTTTTTGTGATGGCATGGAGGAGATAGATGTCAGGATCCACTAACTTGAAAGGTTTAACATGCTACAAAAATATTATTAATAGCCTTATGTGATATGTGTTGTTGCACTTATACCCTACGAAGGACTAAGAAAAAGGATGTGACCCACAGTGTAGTATGAAATGTGCGTTGGCATTCCTTTTTCTAGATCCAAGACAAACTTAAAGCATAAATGTTATTGGAATAGATGATGGGAATATGTCTACAATATTGGTGTGTCCATTTCTTATTACTAGTTGGTCATTATGTATATGTGGGTCGATCATTATGTACTTGTGTAAACATGATCTCAAGTATTGTGCACTTATGCCCTTGTCAAGGATAACAAGTAGTATGAGATGATTTTTTGTCATCATAGGTGGCAGTGGGTTGAAAAAATATGTGACCCATGATAAATAACATGGGATGTATTGACCTTCTGTTTTCAAATGGGATGTACTTACATGGTTATGTGTCAGTGAATTAACATAAGATAAGATGCTTGCAATGAGGTTGCAACCACTTCCCTTTACTATCTAACCTCTAAGTGTACTTATGATGTTGTTAAGTTATTCATATTGTGTACACATATTGGGTGCTTGGGCTAGTCACAATATGTATATGTGATGCATGCACTGATTATTCCATTTTATACACATACAAATTAAGTGTGAATTGTTGACCCTATGTATATGTGATGTATGTCTAAACTAGTTGTTGTGTGAACCCATGATGTGGATATAAGCCAATCACTTGTATGTATACTTGAACTAGTCAATGTGTGAACATGTGGTGTTGGAATGATAAGGTCCCTATGTGGTTTTGCATGTTTGTATGGAACCAACACAATTTTGGAATGCTTTTTATGTCATTTAACTGTAATTCGATTGTGATGGAAAATAAAAGCTTAATGAATAGTTGTGATTTAATAGCAAGATCAAAGATCTAATACAAAAGGAGAGGATGAAATATTTCTCTCTTTGGTGTACAAACTATAGAGCCTCTAAATCCCAAAAGAGACATGCATCTGAGGTCATTAGTGTTTTAGTCTTCTAAGTATTCATCAAAATCATCTAAGCCCTTATGGATTTCATTTTTAAAAAGTATTCTAGAAGGTTTAGACTTTACTTCTTTTTTGTGAGGTTTTATCCAATAAATTTTATTTTATTTGACTTGCAAGAAGAAAAGGCATAGGAAGAAGTAGAGCTTGTATCATCATTATCATCATCATAATATCCATGTAGTAATTATTCATTCCTCAGTATACTTCTCTTGTTCTAGGAATGCCTCTAGATCTGAATGATTTCTTCATCATGACTATTGAGATTTTTTTCATCTGCATCTAGACTAGAATAGTAATCATCATCTTCTTGTATTCCATCAACGAATTCATCGAATTGATTTGCCTTGGTATCTACGTATTCTTCAATGAATGGTTCATAAATGTTATCTTGTATGTAAATATCTTCATATATCCCCTCAAGGTTTAGGTTGAGGTCTATGGATCATCTTGACATTGGCAGCTTACCACATTTTAGTGCAAGGAAATGAATGGTGACATAGAGTTGTCATCATGTATACTTGAACTAATCACTGTGTGAACATGTGGTGTTAGAATGATAAGGTCCCTAGGTGGTTTTTGTGTGTGTTGTACAATAATGTTGATATGAAATTAAAAAAAAATGAAATATATTTGATAATATTAAATTGTATTGGATTAAATAAAAAATAAAAACTTAATGAATAATAGTAATTTAAAAGCCAGATCAAAATCCCATACAAAAGAAGATGAATTATTTTTATCTTTGGTGTACAAATTACAGAGCTTCTGTCATGTCCCCACTGCCAACAACCTCTTACCTCATAAGAGATAGAAATCAATAAATTTAAGAACATCTTTGATCAGAAATCGTCTCATTTATGAGACATCACGATTTCTTAAGTGCGAATTCCCTTATAAATCTGCATCGTTTCCCTTATCCACATGTGTTAAAGTCTTTTTGTTCGATCATTGTGGAAGGTGGGTGTTTACTAAGGCACGATTATTCCTAATTACGGGGTATTTAAGAATAGGCATGTGATCAAGTGGAAGAAAATCGGCATGCCTTTGCCTTGATAACAATTAGTAATCAAAGAAAATCATCTTTAAAAAACTTCATGATATCCTACTCTAATACGGTGACAAAGAAACAAGTTAAAACAATTAAATGATTTATTAACTATAAAAAGTTATGCATGAGGATGCCAAGGCAATGGCTGAATGAATGAGGCCACAATCACGAATAAAGAGACACCACCTTTCAGAAGGAGGACGTGGGTATGAAATGAGGTGACCCTCCAAGATCGGTGGAGGGTATATGTTGTCAAGATAAGGTAAGGATCAACGTTTCGTAAATCTTGAGGGTACGATTTCAAGATAGGATAAGGGCTTGCATCTGTAAATTTTGAGGGAATCTACTATAGTTTGGGTTTTAAGCATCTTGATTACATAATCATCTCCTTCTTCCTTAGGTCTGGGTAGTAACAAGGGTTGATCATTGCATTAAGAATTATGGATTAGGAATGATAGAATTAATTACTTAGTATGATAAATTGACTATTTATTCAAATAGGGAACATCATAGATTTGATTCATGTTAAGGAAGAACTAAGAACAAAATTGTCTCGTAATTAATTTAACTTAAGTCATAATTGTATTGAATAGATTAATTATTGTTAAACATGCCTATACCTAGTAGGGCATATCACAACCTCTAAATCCCAAAAGAGATAAGCATCCAAGGTCATCCAGAATGAACTCTCAAAGTTTAAGTCAGGATCTAGAGATAACCTCAATAATGAAAATCTACCACATTTTAATGTGAGAAAATGAGTAGTGACATAGAGTTGTCGCGGTAATTATGATTAGAAAGTTATGAATTTGACACTTCTAAATTAAATAGAATATACTTAATCGATTTAATTATTTCTAGATATTTAATTATAAAAAATCAATAATAATCGAAAGAGTGTTACTACTATTTCCCTCTTCTCCTAAATATAGGAAACCCATTATTAGAATACACAATTCTTTTAGTCATACATGTCTCTACAAAAATTGTTCCCATAAATCTAATTTAATTGATCGATAATAATCAAAAGAGTGTTACTACTATTTCCATCTTCTTCTAAAAATATAAAAACCCCATTATTAAAATACACAATTCTTTTAATCATACACATCTTTACAAAAATTATTCCCATAAACCTAATTTAATTGCTTTGCATAGAAAATTACATGTAATACTTATGTAACCCCATATAGTCCTTATGGCTTCATAAACTCATGGAATCCTAGTTTTACATTATGATTTAAAGAATACTCTCTGCCCTAATGTTTCTCAATTACAGTCTCTGTATTCTTTTGATCCTGTAAACGTAAGAGCTTAAATTTAGGATCATTATGCTTAAACAAGTGTCTAAAACATGTTGACCAAATATCTTAAAAAACATTATTAGTGTTTCATTTTTATTTATTAGGAATAAATTATATGTATGAGTGTTTTATTTTTCATTGAGATAGTTTTCAAAATAATCATGTCATTTAAAGTGATATAAAATATTTATACACTTGCATGTTTTTATGTTTATATATAAAAAAGACATGGAGAAATATTTTACGATCATAAATTAAAAACATGATATGAATTTTTTTAAATTTTAAGTGATCAGATTTACTTTTTAGTACATTATCCCTTAATTGTTTTGGATGTCTTCCACACTTTTCTTACTATTATCGAATTTTCTAGTAATTCCTATAGCCCAAGTCCTTCATCACATTAACATCGCTAATGCTTGACATTGACCCTCTAATATGTGTCACATTTTTCATTGAAATACATATAGTTTTTGAAGAGAGAAATCCTTTTTAATTAGATCTAAATAACTAAAATGTGTTTAGATAATTTGAATGATTATGGTTTCTATGTATACAAAAAATAAAGGAGTGAGTGATTAAATCATTAAGTGAGTGGTTTCTATGTATACATTTTTTATTGAAGTACATTATCATGCTTTTTTATTTATATTGGAAATTGGGTGATTTCTTTTATGTCTAGTGTTGATACCTTTTGTTACCCTCCATATTTTTGCTTGCACTATGTCTCTCACGTCCTCAAATAAGGAATGTTTATTCAGTCTTACCTTGTATAATTCTCAGTTTTTGTCTTGTTGAAGTTTTTCTTGAATTCGAACCTGTCGGTTGAACCTCTGCAAAGTTCAAAGTTCGAGTTCAACTAGAGTGGGTTGTATCGCAGCTTTAGTTTTATGAGTGTAAGGTCTTTGTATTTTTTGGTCATTGAACTTGAACTTTGAACCTTCTTTGGTACAAGGTTCAAGGTTCAAAGGTTCAACATGCAGCTAAATGTGAAGACAAAGTGATTAATGAAGCATATGGTGGGCAAAGTCTGTAATTTTGAACCTTCTGATTGAACCCCGCAGGTTCAAGGTTCGGGTTCAAAGTTTGGGTTCAAGTTCAAAGTTCAATGAGTTCACATGTTCAATTTCAGAGGTTCAAATTCAAAGTTCAGAGATTAAACAGATGCAGGTTCAGAGTGTATGAGTTCAAAATTCGGCGAGTTTAATAATCCAATAACATTGGTGTGATTTGTCTAAGGCTCGATATATTTTGGAGGTGCTCATGGAGTTGATTAATGCCAATTTTAACAGTAGCTCAAAGTGGTGATCCATGTGTAAATTTTGGCATGTATACTGTTTGTAGTTTTCAATGCAACCTGTAACCATGAATTTTCTGAGACAGAAAAATAAGTCTCTGTGCGGGGGGAATAACTCTCAATTCAACCGTTGGATCTTGATTAATTTTTGATATGTTTTATAAAACCTAGTTTTCTAAATCATCATTGGAGCGATTGGAAAAATATTATTGATTTCAAAAGTTATTGATCTCTGAGTATGAGTCTATAAAAAATCTGAGAAAAAAATTATTATAAGAAACTCATGGCGGGAACTCTTTTGAAATGGAGACCTAGTTAATAATTTATCCTGGAGATATAAAAAATATGTCCACCTGTCAACACATAATTAGATGCGTTTAATTTAAATTTTCTACAAATATTTCTTAGAAAGGAATAGAGGATAAAATATTTGAAGCTAAAAAAAAGAAGAGTTGTCAGGAAGAAGAAAAAAGAAAAGATTAATTAATAATCTTTTCAAGAATCAGTTATTGATAACTGAAAGTCTCTTTAAAAAAAAGAGGCTATATATATGTAATGAAAGAAAAGAGCAAGGGTTTTTTTTTTCTCTTGTTGCTATAAAAAAGATGGGGCGGCGTTGTTTTCTGGACTGCACAGTTTTATTTTTCAGAAGTGTTGAGTCTGTGAGCCCACATTTTGGCATTGATGGAATGAAGAAGATTTTGTTGATATATGCATTTGTCAATATTTTATTTTGATTACAATGACATTTGTTTCTCTTGTGATTACCTTTCATTGCCTTTTCAGTTACATTAAACTGTGTATGCATTTAATTCTGAAACTTTGATTTTAGAAATAATTTGTATGTTGGAAAGAAATTTGTTGTTAGCTCTTTGTCTGGGTATTCTGATCCCCCTTGTCCTTTGAGGCATGAGAGAGACTCGATCAAAGTCCAAAGCACTTTGATCTATTGGAAATGGTATTTTCGTGGGTGTGGGTAATTAAACTGTGTTTTACTTATCTTCATTCACTTCATTATAAATCAGTTTTTCACATCTACTTTCATGGTTATGGGTAGATGTTAGTTTTCCTTTATTGCTTTCTGGTTAAAAGAATATTCAAAAAATACACATTTTATCCAACAAAGGGAGTTGTACCTTCATATCAAAATTCAGAGAGCACCTGCACTTACGATTGCAAGTGACTCAACTGTTGGTTCTTTTGTTGTCTTTCAATTTGGGCATTTATGAGTCATTTTTGAAAGGTATTTAAGAAGGACAAATCTGTTAAGCAACACCTTCAATGATGAATATTTCAAAGATTAAGCTACTTTGTTTTTGGGAGATTAAAAAAGAAGTGTGTTTTAGATGGTCCTTCATTGACTTTTATAGGATTTCATATAGATTGTTACAAAGGGAGATTAATCAAAAATTTATAAAAGACTTTTAAGGAAATATACAATTGAGTTCTTTCAGTAACCTTTTGAATCTTTAGGCTTCACTACAAGCTACCCCAATTTATTTTTCAATGGTATACCAACAAGGAAACATGAAATTCATTAGGCCTTTGGGCTTTGTTTAATTTCACTTCAAATGAATCTAAACTCATCTCCTCAATGAAAGGCGTCATTAATATTTGACTATCTTCACTTGTGTTAATAAAAAGAACAAAATATAAGAAGTCTATTTTCTCCTACAATTTTAAATCCCTCTCACTTGCAATATTTTCACTAAAAAGGAAAATTGATTCAAGTCTAATGAGTGTAGGCTCACTGAGAGATTCTCCTCAAAAAATTTACAAAAGTGATTTGTGTAGCTCCTTTTTTACCTACTTAAGTTGTGGAAACGTTTTATGTTCTTTTCATGTTAAGCTAGCTCAATGTCTCAAGATTTTTACCCCTAGATTTTATTTTCCTTTCTTTTGACATCTATTAATTTTAAGATAAGAGTTATTTCTTCATGGATTGATCCTATTTGATTCCTCTAACTATGATTAATCCATTGAGAGTGTTTAGCTGCATTTGTATCCATTCCTTTCCAATAGAATGTTCTTAAAAATTGGAATTACTATTCCAATCCTTACGGACTTTTTAGGATTATGATCTTTTTAGTAGAGCATATGTATTGGTTAATCTTATTTTTAGAAGCTCACTTCATCAATGTTCAACAAGATATATGAAGGGTTGATCATAAAACTACACAAATTTTTAAAGTTGAAGGTGCATTTGGGCTTTAGAAGATCTTCCATGACTTGTAAAGTCAAAGGAGATGATCTAAAACCAAGCATATAATTATTTCAAATTTTATAAAATCATTATGCTCAATCAATTTGGGAAATATAAAAAATAATATCCAATCTCTTTACAATTATAATTAAGCAAGGCCCTTTGTTTGTTGATGTGACTGTTCCATTCCTAGGTGTTAAATCTAATAGTGTATTCATCCAGATAAAGGGACTAAAATCAAGATGTGACATAGTGACCCTTCATATACTTCCCTACTTGTCATTTGAGGTTAATATATAGTACTAAAATATTCACATACCATGTATAATTAATTTATGAGTTTTATAATTTATTAGATAATCTCCCATAGTTATCTCCTGATGGTGGGGCAATTAGGTCAATTTACGGTGAAACTAGAAAATTATAATTTTGAAATAATTTTAGTTGCCTAAAAGGGTTTCCAATTAATTATTTGGTTGACCAAACCTACTTCTATAAAAAATTTAAACCATGACCTTTTGCTTTGATAGAGGAGGTATCCATTCATGCTAAAGAGTTCGCACCGATCTAGGAGAGCATGCCAACTTAAAGAAAATGAGGAAGAAGAAGTAGTAGGAAGTCAAGGATTGACATGCCAAAATTGTAATTTGAGTGCCATGAAATCCTCTAAGATCAGGTAGTTGACAAAGACTCTCAAAGATAGCCACTATGAGAGTGTAAGGCATGCGTGAAAACTAGTATAAATTGCTAGTCAAACTAATCTACATAGTACTAAAAAGATAAGAAGTTAAATTCTTTTTAAATAGAAATTATTTAGCATTTCATGAGGGAATATATCCCCTAGTTGAGGCTCACCCATTTTATCATCATAGGAAATGACAACTTGACTACAAATAGTTGATGTTAGAAAAAATCTTGAATGTACCCATAAGCGATTATATATGGGAAGTTTATGTCCTAGACAAAGTCTGAATAGCTCGAGAGAAAATTAGAAATGATATCAAATTAGAAAAGTATCTTTGTGCCACCATCATCCCCAAAAATAGAGATGAATGATGAATAATTTTTGTATTATTATTTTAAAAGCCTATCATAAAGTGTGATAAAACTTTGGAATTTGACCTAGTCGTGGTGCAAGAGCACTTGAACAAATTTTGTTGTGTAGGTTCAAGGAGTTAGGAATCATGAGATTTTGGTTTTTTATAAGGTAAATAGGTTAGTGAACAAGTACTCAGATGTTTGTAAGGAACTTAGGAGTCACTGATTGGCCAATGTTGGCCCATGGGCTCTTAAGGGTGCTAGGTAGAGTACTTGGTAGAATAAGTTGGTTTTATGTTAGAATAGGTTGTTTGATGTTGTTTAATGGTTTTTAAGGTCATTTGGACCTTTAGAAGTGATCTAGGTTTGATTTGGGCCAAAGTTGCTCAATCATGTAAAAGTTGTAAAAAGTTGCAAAAGTTGCTCATAGCAACTTTGCAACTTTTGCATTTTCCAAACACCAACGGCTAGGAGCAACTTTTGCAACTTTTGCATTTTCCAAACACCAATGGCTAGTTGGTTGTCTTTTTCAGTTAAAAAACACTTGTAAGCAACCCAAGGCTTGGTAAAATCAATGAGAATGTTGGTTGAAGAATTGGAATAAGGAGAGTAAGATTTAGCCTTCAATTTTTGTGTTTTCAGCGATTTGCATTGAGTTTCATTGGAATTGTACGGTCTGTACGGACTTCCAAGCCTAGACCAAGACATGAATTATTAGAACAGTGATGTGTCTTCCATTTCATGGTGATTTGATATTTTGAAGTATTCTTGTTTGAAAGTTTTGGCATTTTTGTTGCAGGCAGGTCCTAAAGACCTTGAAACAAGGGTTTTGAAGACTTCATGGCTCAAACCTAGCATTCCATGGTGGAACCACATACTAAAACTTTGTGGAATTATAGGAGGATTTTTAAATTATGTTTTCATTTTGTTTTTAGGGCAAGGAAGGCTGATCTCCAGTTTTTCCACCATACCCTAGGCTTGGCACGTTGCGTTGCAAGCAATGAGAATAATGGACAACAGGTCCTAGATGGGTAAATCCGAAGAATGGAATTGATACCAAGTTGTATTGGACATCCTCATGGGTGTAAATACCTGAGACAATCATTATATTTCTTGGTCATTTGGACTGGTGAGGACATTTGAGAAAATCCCTAGTTTGTAGGCTTAAAAGGTGGAAAGTAGGCCTAAAAAGGGTTAGGTGGGTTAGAGACCAAACCCAGAACCAATTCTGAGATATTGTATGAAGTTTTCAAAAGGGTATCTGAAAAGATAAATATTTCATATCGGTGTGCAAGACTTTGGCAGATAAGTGCAAAATACCTCACCGGTAGGGCTAATTAGACTAGGTCTTCTAGTAGGCCTAAAAGAGCAAATTGGTCCTTAAGCTTGAAACCGGTAATCTCCACAGACCTAGTTGAAGGGATAGGGTTGGAAATAAAAATAAAATCAACCCTAGGTGAGTTGGGAATGAGTGTATGAAGATCCTAAGGTAGAGGGGGTTGCCTCATGGGGAAGGTGTGAGAAGATGTTGGGTTGGAGAGTCTCAATTGAGGAGTGTTGGACACTCACAAGTCAAGGGGTGATCACCTTAGTCATAGGACCTTGGGAAGGTCAATAAAGGTGAGCCCTACAAACTTTGGAAGGTTGGGTTAGTGGGAACCTTTGGAAGGTTCATGAGATAGCCTAGAGAGACATCAAGAATAGGCAAACCCTAAAGGAGTGAGCAACCTCTCTACATCAGATTGGTATTAGAGCCACTTGATTCAACAAAGTGGTGTATGTTAGACCAAGAGGTAGAATTAGAAGCAAACAACATGCCACCTAAGGCAATGAGTCAAGAGGCCATTAGGAAGTTGGTCCAAGACATGCTAAATGAAGCACGAGAGCAAGATTCCAAGAATGGTAAGGGAAAGATCACAGAGTGGGGTGATGAAACTGATGATGAAGATGCAGATGTGATGGGAGTGGTAGTAGAGAAGAAAGAGTTGGAGAAAGATTAGCAAATCTTCTTAGATGCCCTTAACTCTCTCAACAAAGATAGCCTGGATGGTTTGCCGGTCTATAGTGGAAGCCTAAATGGAGAAGAGCTATTGGATTGGATAGAAGCTTTGAACAATCATTTTGAATACAAGGAGGTTGCAAAAGAAAAGAGGGTCAATCTAGCTAAGACCAAGTTGAAAGGATCAACTTTAGTATGGTGGAACATGATGCAAGAAGAGAGGGAACAACCCGGAAGAAAGAAGATCAACTCTTGGGAGAGAATGAAGATCAGAATCAAAACTCAATTCCTTCCACTAGATTATGAGGTGTAGATATACAAGAAATTGATGAGTTTTAGGAAAAGGGAAATGGATGTGAGTGCTTACATAGAGGAGTTCAACAAACTAACTCTAAGAGAAAGGAAACAAGAGGAAGAAGTGGAGAAGGTAGCAAGATACCTAAATGGCCTAACAACAAAACATTCAAGATGAAATTAGCATGATGGCACCTGAGACACTTCATAAGAGTTTTTAGTTGGCCTTGAAAGAAGAGGACAAGATCAAGAGGAAAAGTGAGTTCAATCAAAGAGGTAGAGGTGGTAAAGGATTCAGAGGAAGAGGCACCTTTGGAAGGGGTCATAACTCTGGAAAGAATGAAGAAAATAATCAATCTGAACATAGTGGGGATAACTTTAGCAAGAGTGGTCCGTTTAGAGGCAACTCTAGAGGAAGAAACAACTTTAGGGGCAAATTTGGTATTCAAGGAAGGGGACCCATAGTCTTCACCAGTAAATGCTTTCATTGTCATCAAGTGGGCCACACAATGACCTGGTGTCCTGAAAAGACTTCAAATTCTTATGTAGGTGAAAGAAGAACACAATTGGTGCAGGAGGAAGACAATCAAAGTGTTACCTCACCAATCAACAAAGCTTGACTAGTTCTAGATGGAGAGAACCTAATGTTAAGGAGGACCTTGTTGAAGGTATTGCAGGCCAAAGAACCTACTCAAAGAAAGACACTCTTCAAAACTACTTGCAAATCATATGGTAAGATTTGTAGGGTCATAGTGGATTCAAGGTCTCCTGAGAATATTGTAGCAGTTGAGATGGTAGATAAACCCAAGTTGAAAAGGTTGCCACATACCAATCCTTATAAGGTATCATGGTTGATTAAAGGACAACATGTGCTAGTTGATGAGAACGCTTGGATAGATTTTGAAATTGGAGAGTATAAGGACAAAGTGCTATGTGATATATTACCTATGGATGCATGCCATTTGTTTCTTGGATGCCCTTGGCAATATGATGTCAAAGCCATACATGATGGGGAGAAGAATTCTTATGTTATCACCAAGGAAGGAAGGAAGTTCCAAGTGGATCCTTTGGTTGTTCAAGGAGAAGAAAGCTATGTAGGTTCAAGTGTGATGTTTCTTAGTGGGAAAGAGTTCCTAAAAGAGTTGAAGCATGAAGGGAACCAAGGATATGCCATCATAGTAAAACCAAAAAAAGAGGCAAAGACTGAACCCAAGCCGGTAGTACCTCAAGAAGTGGAAAACTTGTTGGACCGATACAAAGACATTGTATTAAATGAGATACCAGATGCTTTACCCCCATACAGAGATGTGAACCATCAGATAGACCTCATACCTGGAGCTACCTTCCCAAACAAAGCTTCTTACAAAATGACACTAACTCAAAATGAAGAAATATCAAGACAAGTGCAAGAATTGCTAGCTAAGGGGTTGATAAAGAGTCTAAGCCCATGTGTTGTGCCTACTGTCTTGGTGCCTAAGAAAGATGGCAAATGGAGAATGTGCACCGACTCAAGAACCATCAACAAGATTACTATCAGATACAGGTTTCCAATGCCAAGAATTGAGGACCTAATGGACTATCTAGGAGGGGCTTGTTACTTTTCAAAGGTGGATTTGAAATCAGGCTATCATCAAATAAGGATTAGACCTGGAGGTGAGTGGAAAACAACCTTTAAAACTAATGAGGGGCTCCATGAATGTTTGGTGATACCCTTTGGGCTCACAAATGCACCTAACACCTTCATGAGACTCATGAATGAAGTGCTTGCAGAATTTATTGGAAAATTTGTGATTGTTTATCTTGATGACATTCTGATTTTTAGCAGGTTAAGGGAGGAGCATATTAGACATTTGGATCAGGTCTTGAGGAAGCTCCATCAAGAAAAGTTGATGATCAACTTAGACAAGTGTGATTTTTTCAAAACTAAACTAGTATATCTTGGTTTTGTAGATTCTCAAGGTTGTTTGAAAATGGATCCAACAAAGGTAGATGCAATAGTCAATTGGCCTACTCCTAAGTCAATAGGAGATGTGAGAAGTTTTCATGGATTAGCTTCATTCTATAGGAAGTTTATTAGAGGGTTTAGTTATGTATGTGCACCCTTATTGAATACCATCAAAGGAGGAATGAAATGCCAGTTTAAGTGGACTAGTGCAGTAGACAAGGGGTTTAAATTATTGAAATAAAAGTGGCAGAATTACCTTATCTTAGGCTCCTTGATTTCAATCATCTTTTTACTATGGAGTGTGATGCTAGCAAGTTGGCAATAGGGGCAGTTTTGAGCCAAGAAGGTCATCTAGTAGCATTTTTTTTTTGAGAAGCTCAATGAGGCAAAACAAAAGTATTCTACCTATGACCTAGAGTTGTATGCCATGGTACAAGCCCTTAAGAAATGGCGGCATTATCTACTTCCTAAAGAATTTATAGTTTATACTGACAACCATGCACTTAGCTTATTGAATGGACAGGACAAGTTGCACCAAAGACACATCAAATGGGTTGAGCACTTGCAGGCCTACACCTTTTCCATCAAACACAAGAAAGGAGTCACCAATAAGGTAGCAGATGCCTTAAGTAGAAGAGTTCTTACCATTCGAGAAGTGCAACTCCAAAGTGTGGAGTTAAATGAACTCAAAGAACTATACCAAGGTGACAAGGATTTTGGTGAAGCATATGATGTTTGCACCAAGTTTACTAATGTTTATCATGTTGCATATTCTAATTTCATGTTGCAGGAAGGCCTTTTGTTTAAGGGACACTTACTTTGCATACCACAATGCTCTATGAGAGACAATATCGTCAAGGAGAAGCATCAAGGTAGTTTAGGAGGACATTTTGGTCTTGACAAGACCTTAGAGCAGGTTGGAAGGTTTTATCATTGGCCTAAAATTTAGTTAGATGTTAGGAGATTTGTGGAGCAACACCCCATATGTCAGAGAGCTAAGGGAACCTCCAACAATGGAGGTTTATATCAGCCATTGGCCATACCAGCCAGACCTTGGGAATGTTTGAGCATGGACTTTGTTCTTGGTTTGCCTAGGACACCAAGAGGGCATGACAATGTTTTTGTCATAGTGGACAGATTCAACAAGATGGCACACTTTGTGCCTTGCAAATGCACTAATGATGCCTCCTACATAGCAGGGCTATGATGGCCTATCGGTTAGCATTGTGAGTGACAGAGACAGTAAATTTGTAAGTCACTTTTGACGAACCTTATGGAAGAAACTAGGCACAAAACTTTCTTTTTCATCAACATACCATCCACAATAAGATGGTCAAATTGAAGTGGTTAACAAATCCTTAGGTAACTTGTTGAGATGTCTCACCAAACAACATAGACAAGCTTGGGATTTAGTATTGGGTCAAGCAGAGTATGCCTACAATGACTCAGTTAATAGAAGCACAGGTCGAAGTCCCTTTGAAATTGTTTATGGATGTCATCCTAGGGGCATCTTGGAACTAAGATACCTCAGGCCTATGGACCATAGAAGTGCACAAGGGGAAAACTTTGCAGAGAATATAAAAGAGATACATGAGCAGGTCAAGAAGACATTGCAGCAACACAATGAGAAGTACAAGGCACTAGAAGATAAGAAAAGAAGAGAAGTACACTATAAGGTTGGTGAACTAGTGTTGACTTAATTGAGGAAGGAGAGGATACCCAATGGACAACCTAGCAAGCTATGCATGAAGAAGATTGGACCTCCTAAGGTGATGCATAAATCTGGCAACAATGCCTATGAGTTAGAGTTACCTCCAAACTTGGGCATATCCCCAATCTTCAATGTATGTGATTTGTATCCATACAAAGGGCCTCAGACAACAACAAATCAAGAAAAACCTACTGATATGGAAGATGTAGACTCGTTACAAGATTTACCTCCAAGCCAACCGGTCACATTGGAATGCATTTTGGATTCTAAAGTTGTGAAAAACACTAGGAAAGGAGTTTATAGAGACTATCTGATCAAATGGATAGGGTTACCCAAGTCAGAGGCTACATGGATGTCAGAAAGAGATATCATGCAACACGGTACCACTGTCCAAGCTTTATCCACTCAAGAGACTTGAGTTCTTCTTACCTCCGGAGCATGGTGCAGGAGCACTTGAACAAATTTTGTTGTGTAGGTTCCAAGAGTTAGGAATCATGAGATTTTGGTTTGTTATAAGTTCAATAGGTTAGTGAACAAGTACTCAGATGTTTGTAAGGACCTTAGGAGTCGTTGATTGGCCAATGTTGGCCGAGGGGCTCTTAAGGGTGCCAGGTAGAGTACTTGGTAGAATAAGTTGGTTTTATGTTAGAATAGGTTGTTTGATGTTTTTTAATGGTTTTTAAGGTCATTTGGACCTTTAGAAGTGATCTAGGTTTGATTTGGGCCAAAGTTGCTCGATCATGTAAAAGTTGTAAAAAGTTGCAAAAGTTGCTCATAGCAACTTTGCAACTTTTGCATTTTCCAAACACCAACGGCTAGTTGGTTGTCTTTTTCAGTTAAAAGACACTTGTATCCAACCCAAGGCCGATATAAGGCTTGGGACAATCTATGAGAATGTTGGTTGAAGAATTGGAATAAGGAGAGCAAGATTTAGCCTTCAATTTTTGTGTTTTCAATGATTTGCATTGAGTTTCATTGGAATTGTACAGTCTGTACGGACTTCCAAGCCCAGACCAAGACATGAATTATTAGAACAGTAACTTGTCTTCCATTTCATGGTGATTTGAGATTTTGAAGTATTCTTATTTGCAATTTTTGGCATTTTTGTTGCAGGCGGGTCCTAAAGACCTTGAAACAAGGGTTTTGAAGACTTCATGGCTCAAACCTAGAATTCCATGGTGGAACCACATACTGAAACTTTTTGGAATGATAGGAGGCTTTGTAAATTATGTTTTCATTTTGTTTTTAGGGAAAGGAAGGCCGATCTCTAGTTTTGCCACCATACCCTAGGCTTGGCACGTTGAGTTGGCAAGCAATGGGAATGATGGACAACATGCCCTAGATGGATAAATCCGAAGAATGGAATTGATACCAGGTTGGTTTGGACATCCTCATGGATGTACAAACCTGAGACAATCATTATATTTCTTGGTCATTCAGGCTGGTGAGGACATTTGAGAAAAACCCTAGTTTGTAGGCTTAAAAGGTGGAAAGTAGGCCTAAAAAGGGTTAGGTGGGTTAGAGACCAAACCTAGAACCAATTCTGAGACATTGTATGAAGTTTCCAAAAGGGTATCCGAAAAGCTAAAGAGTTCATACCGTTGTGCAGGACTTTGGCAGATAAGTGCAAAATACCTCACCGGTAGGGCTAATTGGACTAGGTCTTCTAGTAGGCCTAAAAGAGCAAATTGGTCCTTAAGCTTGAAACCGGTAATCTCCACAAACCTATTTGAAGGGATAGGGTTGGAAATCAAAATACAATCAACCCTAGGTGAGTTGGGAATGAGTGTATGAAGATCCTAATGTAGAGGGGGTTGCCTCATGGGGAAGGTGTGAGAAGGTGTTGGGTTGGAGAGTCTCAATTGAGGAGTGTTGGACACTCACAAGTCAAGGGGTGATCACCTTAGTCATAGGACATTGGGAAGGTCAATAAAGGTGAGCCCTACAACCTTTGGAAGGTTGGGTTAGTGGGAACCTTTGGAAGGTTCATGAGACAACCTAGAGAGACATCAAGAATAGGCAAACCCTAAAGGAGTGAGCAACCTCTCTACATCAAGTCGTAAACCCTTTATTGATTTCTTCATATAGTGATGGGTTTGAAGATAAGGATCTCCTATTTAGAATGTATATTCAAGGTCTCAATCTCAGTTTAGTCATTGTTTAAATTCAATAATGTGCTCATATATTGCATGATAAAATATTATGTCTTAATTCTCCTAATTGATTATTTATCTTGAATTTTAGTGTTATGTTTCTATAGATTGATTAGTTGGGGATTTAATTAGGGCCTTTTTGTAAGAAGTGAATAATATAAAGATTGTATTCATAGAGAATGAATTACCATAATTGTCAACTATGAAGCATCTATACAAAAACATGAAGGAACATTAAATTACCATTACAAACATATAAAACAAAAAAAGTGAAAAATACATATAAATTATAAATGCCACTCCCTACAAACACCATGACCATAACCAAAAATATCATAAATAGCAAAGGAAACAACAAGCTCCATAATTCCAAAATCTTGAATTATCTACCACATTGCAATCCACTAACTTTTTGATCAATATTTTGTTAGGGTTTTGCTTTAGATCCCTTAAGACACTACTGGCTATGGAATCAAGTGATGGGAATCTACTTCACGAGATAAATCCTTCTTATGCTAAGCTTTGTGGATCTTAATTACACAAAAAGATTAGAATTGTGAAGTCACTTGAGACCTCTAGACTTGAGACATAATATAAATCATCATGAAAGTTGTCAATACATGAACCCTACATCTACACAAAAATCATGAAAATAACAACTTACAATGTGCTAGCTTCAATTCTTCACTATCCATAGGTATAAATCCTAAAGGAATTGAATAAATGTTCTTAGCATCCATCACTTATAATTTTATTCTACATTTACTACCATTTCCTTAAAATGCAACACCTCAGTATCCTTGAAATGTGTGGGAAATAGAAAGCATATAATCTATACTTTAAGATACATTGGAGAAATCTACTATCAATCACCATGAAATCCTTCCTTACATAAGCCTTATAATATATGGGACATTATTATCTAAATACCCAAGACAAACTTAAAAAACCCTCAAGACAACTATATCATTACAAGTGAAGATTTAAAGTAATCTTTTATCCATGAGTTGAGCTCTTCTTAAATGATCCCCTTTCCTTCAAATATTGATGCTTGGTTATCATGGTGGTCATTGAACTATAGGCCACCCAAATGTAAAAACATAAAATTCACCAAAATACGACTCAATGGAAATTTTCCATAATGGCCAAAAGCCACCACATTATGTGAATTTAACAATGTTCTCATGCACACTACATTAATGTAGGACAACATTTTATTACAATTTTATCTTAGTAGATCAAGATTAATATTAAATGTTTATAATACCTCAACTCAAAAACATAATATCATACTCCTAAACAAAATAAAGATATACCAACAAAAGACACAACTAACAAAAAAAATTGGTTTGATGCTCTCCTCAACAAAATCTTGACCCAAGACAATTTGGTCAAGAGGGGATTCCAATTTCCTAATAGATGCATCCTTTGCAAAAATGATGAGAAAATCCCTGATCATCTCTTCCTCCACTGTGCCTTTTCTCGGGAGCTCTGGGGGATGGTCTACAACAAGCTCAATATTTGTTGGATTATGAATGACAATTTGTTAAGTTTGTCCCAGGAGTTTCAGGGCCCCTCATCCAACCCCCTTATCCAACAACTGTGGAAGCATATCGTCCCTCATGTGAGCTGGAGTATCTGGAAGGAAAGGAATGATAGGATATTCAGGGACAAAGATGCCTTTGTGGAAATTGTGTTTGCTCGATTCCTAAAGTCGATTCTTGAGAATATCTATGTTTCTAAAACCTGGCTAGCCTCCAAGCCCCCCTCTACCTGGGACTGGGAAATTACTAGATGTTGGAACATCTCCCCCTCATTCTCTCTTGTTGAATTCTCTAAGAGACTCCTAAGGCAAAGCACGGTCTAGTCCCCTCTGGCTACACATTTCAAACTCAATTTTGATGGGGCTACCAGGGGGGTTCTGGTTGCTGGTGGAGGGGTTATCAGAACCCATTTGGGGGCCCTTGTTGCTGCTTATGCGGGCAACCTGAATGAGCATTCCTCTAATCAAGCTGAAGTTATGGCCTTAGCTTGGGGAATTAGTCTTGCCCTCACCATGGGAATCAAGATTATGGACATTGAGGGTGACTCCAAGCTCATCATTGATGTTGTCAAAGGGCGGAATAGGCTTAATTGGACCATTGAGGGAACCATCAAGGACACCTTGAGGCTCATCTTCGGGCTTGATTCATTTAAAATTATGCATGTCTACAGGGAAGGCAATAGAGTGGTGGATTCCCTAGTGGCCATTGGCCTAAATCTTTCAGGTTTGAGATGTTGGAGGATCCATAATTCCCTCCCGGACCATGTTAACTTCCTTCTTCGGGAAGAGAAATTTAAAATTCCTACCAATGATTGAGCTGCAGCCAAGTGTTTTCCTTAATCTCCTCTCTTCCCTTGGGGTCGTTCGGAGGTGTTGGTTTCACAATTCAAATTATGAGAATATCCCTTTGATCTATGCCAATGTGGTGGTGACTCATTCGGCCAGGTTGGCGGTGATGGACGTGCTGCTTTGTTGGCAATTCGTTTGGGCTTACCGCGTCATGATGAGTTACAATTGGATTGCTAACATGTTGGTTGACGTCAATACTTGTTGGCTCTTCATGTCTTGTAACCAGGAAATCATTTCTAAAAGTGATTTCAATTTTTCCCATGTTCCCAACTTCATGTCTCACTTAATGACGTTGGGCTCGCACACTTCCCATTGTCTTTTCTTGGCTTGCTTCTCGAAAGGTCTCTGCAATTTTCTCTGCGAAATTTTTCATGTCTAAAGAAGTTTTGTTGGTGGAGGATATGGGGGGCGAAAGAGTTAGATACAAACCGAACAATCCAAATGATTTCAAGAATGACCCCCTGGTTTGGAATTTTTGCGTTGAAGGAGGGGTTGCCAATTTTTTGGAATGTTTGTAGGGCCACGATGAGAAGCTCTTGGTTTCTTTTGCCTCCTCCTGGTCTGGGAGGCGTATTTCAATGGGCGACATTTCATTTTATGTCTCTAAGGAAACTATTTCCCAGGCCACGAAGCTGGCCCTTGATGGACGACGTTGGAAGCGCACCAACCATGTTGCCAACAACGAAGGTCTGAAACGCTTCTTCTACAACTGTAAGGAACCTGTCAAACTCCAGGGTGGGTTTTCTCGGGAAGAGCTGAAACACCCGTGGAATATGATCTGCCTTATGATCATGAAGTATTTCACTCTCGAGGGTAGGCACAAGGTATTTTACTACTATCATTTGCCCCTTCTAAATCATTTCCGCAATAATGATTTGCTTTGTCTACCCTTTTATTTACTACATTCCATTGAAAGCTCCGTTAAAGATGCCATAGACCCCAAGCATGGGGATAAGTCGCCCTACCTCCTTCACCAGGACCTCATTTACAAGCTGTACACATTTCATGAGGCCCTTTGCCCCCCCCCCCCCGAAACCTCTCGCTCTCTCAGCCCCCCAGGCCTGCTCCTCAACAATTTGTTGCCCTGTCTATGGCCTTCCCCAGATTTTTCCAATATCCACATGAAGGCTTTGCTATAGCCAACTTCTCCATGTCTTTGCCTGCTTATGCCTCTATTGTTTCTTTATCTGTGGTCTCCCCCAACTTGACTTTGTTCGCCTTTCCCAACGTTTCCCTCTCCTTGTCCAAGGGCAAAGGAAAAACCTTTGTTAAACACAAACGTATTGTCTTTGATAAATCCTCTGAGGATGCTGAGAATGACAATCCATCCCCTGATTCTGAAGTTAAAAGGAGATCCTCCAGATTGGCTTCCAAAAGCTTGCGCAAAAAGAAGACCCATGTGATCGAAAATATTGACTCAGAAGAGGACCCCATTGAGGATAAGGAGGGAGAGGACCCTAAAATCCCTATGGGGGCCCCCGGTGAGGATGTTGCGGATGTGGATATGACTAGGAACCCCATGGTTTTGAACACTGTTGGTGCCGCTGGCACAAGCAATTCTGAGATGCAAGCTCAAGACTTTGTTGATGTTATGGATAGGGCCCCTATGAACATGGGCACTGTGGGTGTCATGGGTGAGGAAAATTATGATACCAAAGCCCTGGACTCTGGTAACTTGGACTCGGATTTAAAGATGGCATAATAGGTGATGAACTCTCTTTCCCTGATGGGCCTGGGAAATGATATTGACTGTTCCCCTGCTGAAGATGTGGCCAAGGTGATAGATAAGACTATGGATGACATGGCTATTGTCAACCCCCAGGGTGTCCCTACTCTGGAGCAAATGGAAAAGTTGCGCACAGACATGTTGGACATCACACAGAGGATTGAGAACATGGGCCCTGTGCTTGAATTACAGGCTATCATGGACGATGTCAATCAACTCAAGAGCAAGATGGAGGCCTGGGATGCCCAAATTGTGGGCCTTAACAAATTTCATCTACAGATTTTACATAGCTCGGCGCTCACCCTCTCTTTGCTGAGGGAACGTTGTGCGAACACAGAGGAGGATAAGTAGGAGGCTAAGGACCTGTATAAGTTCTTGTCTAATGAATGGAGCAGTGTCATTGATGCCACTAGGGTGCGAAAGACACCCCTATAGTTTGTTTTCGTGTTTTTTGTTGTTGTTTTTTATTTTCTAAGACTTGGTCTCTTTTTGTTGTTAGTTGTTGTTAATGTTGTTATAATGTTGTTTTTGCACTGTGGTCTCGTTAATAGTTCTGCTTTGTCAAGGGTCAGTGCCCTCGTTCTCACTGCTTTTTTAATAAAAAACAAACATAATATCCTCATGGAGATCATCAAAGCTAGATTTAGAAACAAAATTCTTCTACCACACTACTGATGTTGTAGCTATCATTTTAGAAGTTTTTGGTATGGATGTTATCAAAGGATTCATTTCAGGTAATGCCAACATTGACATCTCTTTCTTTGTGCAATATCTACGCCCTCATTAGTGATAAGGAATTTAGCTAGGCCATTAGACAATAAAATATTTGAAATAAGAGCATGACAGGCATCCAAGTAATTGTTGACAATATTACCCTTATATATATGAGTATTTTTTTTCTCTAAAGTTTTGAATTGTATGAATTTGCTACAATTGATAATTACTTGTGACATTAAAAGTAGATTCATAATATTGAATAAGGAAATTGTAAAATATTTAAAGTTTTGAGATTTTACAGCCTACTATTCAATGTTTTGGTACCTAAGAAGAGGTAGATCCCCAACCCCTTTTGTTAATATCCTGCAATCAGGGCATTCCAAGAAAACATGTTCCTTTTTGGCATTCTGTCAAACAGTTTAGGTCCCTTGTCCATGCTTCCACATTTTACATATGCTTCTGGCAAACAATTTTCGGATGCATTCAATCAAACAGTTCACACTCCTTTTCTATGCTTACACATTTTGAATACATGTTTTCCAGAGAAGTTTCAGCTACATCTCCAAAATTCCTCTACCATTTATTGTGTGCTGGATCTCCATGCCCTGTTCCAAAACCCCATTATTGCACGGGTTGTGAGGATCATGGCACACGTTGTGGAGTTTGGCATTATGCCTGGCAATCGCATTTTGTTGAAAGCTTCTAAATCATTTTCAATAAATCATTTTTGCGCATATCCTCTAATCATACGAGGTAACAGATGACAACATAGTTGTTGCTAAGTCGGTTTGCTCCGCTTCTTGTTCATTCCACAGGATGGTAGCCAAAACCAGACATTGGAGGTCCTGGATGCAGAATATTCTTTCTGTGTCATTGCTGCTCAGGAATCTTTGGTGTCGGTTCCCTTCAATAGGAATAAGCGAAGCCCTGTTCAAATTGTTGGCAACAATCTCGGATTCTGGATTTGAAACTCAAGTTAACACAAAGACATGAGGGAGTGAGTTTATTGATAGTCTACAAATCACTACATTACTCTACAATGTATACTAGATGTCAAAACTTATAGCCTTGTGGATTATACATGCCATCTTCTAAATATTTGACACATAAAATTTAGGATAAGAATTAATGTAGAATTAATTAAGCCGATAGGCTTTTAGTGGGGGAAAGCCGCCAGAAAGTTTCAGCGGTCGTTGGAATGTCTTGTTGTCGTCGTTCTCCCTCTGGTTGCTGACATGCTCGTGCCTTGCCATTGTTTCTGTGCATGCGCTTTGTTTCCCAAGCGACTCTGTCTTTAATGATGTCTTTAATGATTTTGTCCTCGAGGCTGTGCATGAACGTTGACGTTCTTCATGGGTGCTTGCAACCCTAAAATCTAATTTGTTTCATTGTTGTGGCAATATTTCATTCTGCAATTTTCGCTCTGGAAATGTTCGCATAGATTGTTGGGTTTTGTTCTCTTTGTGATTGTTTTGGTGGTTAGGTTTGGTTCTCGGTGTGGCTATTTTACTGGATTTCCTTGTGAGCTTGACAACGTTAATGGTTTGAAGTTGCAAGGTAAGGTTCCATTTTATTTAAATATGTTTGGCTTTTCTATTGCATTTTGTTTATAGTCTGTTTATTTTCTCCTTCTGTGTGCTTGCAGGGTTGTTGCTGAACTGTTTGTGGGCGTCACTACTTCCAGTTTGCAAGCAATTTTCTCCTGTGTGCTTGCAGGATTTTGGATTGGCGTGGCTACTTCCACTTTGGAAGCCATTTTCGAGGCTGCTTTGTGAGTTTCACAACGTGCATGCTTTGTTCTTGTTGTAACTGTTTTGCCGGTTAGGTTTGGTTCTCGGTGTGACTATTTTACTGGACTTCCTTGTGAGCTTGACAACGCTAATGGTTTGAAGTTGCAAGGTAAGGTTCCATTTTATTAAAATATGTTTTGCTTTTCTATTACATTTTGTTTTTAGTCTGTTTATTTCCTCCTTCTGTGTGCTTGCAGGGTTGCTGCTTTGTTTCTGTTGCTTAATTGTTTGTGGGCATCGCTACTTCCAGTTTGCAAGCAATTTTCTCCCGTGTGCTTGCAAGATTCTGGATTTGTTTATGTTCTTTAACTGTTTGTGGGCGTGGCTACTTCCACTTTGGAAGCCATTTTCGAGGCTGCTTTATGAGTTTCACGGCGTGCATGCTTTGAATTTGCAAGGTAAGTTCCACCGCTTGCAACCGTAAGATTTAATTTGTTTTATTGTTGTAAGCAATATTTCCCTTTGCAAATTTTCACATGGGTTTGTATATAGTCATGCAGTTAGGTTTTGTTCTCGTCGTATGAGCTTCATGCCTTGAATGCTTTGATGTCCTTGCATGGTTGTTTGTTTGTTTATGTTGTTTAACTGTTTGTGGGCATGACTATTGAATTTGCAAGGTAAGTTCCCATTTTATTTAGATTCTTTATGCCCGCTTGGAACCCTAAAATCTAATTTATTTTGTTGTTGTCGGCAATATTTCAGTCTGTAAATTACTTTGTCTATGTTATTTAACTATCTGTGGCCGTGACTACTTCCAATTTGGTAGGCAATTTCACATTGCTTTGGATATAGTTGTTGACTTAGGTTTTGTTGTCACTCTGAGTGAATGGTTTTAATTTGCAAGGTAAGTTGTGGTTTTAGTTAGATTGGTTTTGGTTTTGTAATGCATTTTTGTATACCCTGCTTATTTCCCAGTTTGGTGTAGTTGCAAGGTTGCTACTTTGTGCATTTTGTTGTAGGTTAAAAGGTAAGCTTGGATTTTATTTAAACTTTTTGGAGGTTTTGTAATGCTTTTTTTTAATAGTCTTCTTATTTTCTCCTTCTGTCTGCTTGCAGGGTTGTTACTTTGTCTACGTTATTTAACTGTTCGTGGTCGTGACTACTTCCAGT
>NC_081413.1:259849481-260034481 GCF_030272615.1 Cryptomeria japonica
TCATTTATAGAAGTATCTTAACTTTGCATTCTAATAATGGCTGCTCCAACGTGGTATCAAAATCATGAATTATAAATTTCTTCTCAAATTTAGGTGAATCTAACACTCAACAATATCATAAGAGCATCATGGATCCAAATGGACATATCTATTAAATTTGAAAGGCTCAAGAAATGAAAAATAACTTTTTTGTTTCACAAAATAAGTAATTTTTAAATTTAAACAAAATTAAATCTATATACTATTTACCATATAAAATCCATACAAATCCATAACTATTTAATTTTTTTTGAAAAATAGGGAAAAAAATTAGTAGAGGGAGCTTGAGCTTAGTCGCCTTCTCATTTTTGTCAAAATCATTTTCATGTACGTTATGGTTGTTGTTTTGACTTATGTTTTTTCCCCAACCAACTTGGTTTATAGGCAAATGTAACCAAGATGACTATTAAAGTTGGGTTAAAGTTATATGTAAACCTTATCATGCTTAGAAAATAGTCGTGCATCTAGTAGGCTAACAATCATGTTTCAACCATCACCAAAAAAGATAAAAATATCAATATTTCTATCACAACCCATCAATCCAAAGTGACCCTTCAAGGGGCCACTTCAAAGTCATAACATTCAAGCCAATACAACCTTTTAGAGCACTTAGGCAAAACACTTGCCAAATGTCCATCTTTAAGCTATTGTGCATATCACCACAACACAAGGCAGTCCTAGACAAAGCTTTATAAGAGTCTTTGGTGCCCACTGAAATAAATGTAAACCATTTTTAGGTCATGTTAGGACATATTGCAACCTCACACCATGCCACATTCACTAAGAAAGATGTGCCTTTACATAAAGCTTGTCATAAGGATCCTCTCCATCTTGAAGTTTTTGTGCACAAACACAAAATTAGACAAGTTTTGATAGGTGGGGTAGTAGACCTCAATATTTGTACCTTAAATTTGGTCAAAATACTGGGACTCTATGAGGGATGCATAAATATGTCAAAGATAATTATAATTAGAGAATTCGATGATGTAGATAGCCCATCCTAAGGTGTCATAAAACTTCCAATCAGAGTTAGACCAATAGTTTGGAACACATTATTCCAAGTCTTGAATCTTGATCTTGGATACAAGCTCTTCCTTAGTTGACCATGCATCCATTCCATGAAAGTTGTTCCTTCCACATACCATCAATGTATCAAATTCCCCTACAATAGCACAAAGATCACTATATCATGTGATCTGGGCCCCTTCCAATATTGTAGTAATTTAAAAGGGATTCTCAAACATCTTGTGCCAATTAACCAAGTAGCCTCATCATCCATTCCATCATACATTGATCCCTCATCAATATTTAAATCTTCTACTCCATCTTCCTCTAGCCCCAAGATCAAGGTTGAATTCCAAGACCAAGGTTATAGCGAGTACATTATTGGAGAATATTTTTGCATTGGAAAATTGCCAACCTTGCTCAAATCTTATGGTAAGGCGCACCCAACATAGAAGAACAAGAAAGTCACCATACAATGTCATCCTCCCACCACATTCACCGAGTGGGGTGAAATTGACAAAGAATCCATAAAGGAAGATGTTTTCACTTGGCTTTGTAAGGACATAGAAGACTCAAAACCAATTAAGTTACTTGTTGAGAAATATGGAAAGGGCTTTACAATTATGGAACAAAAGGGATACAACAACCACATTGTCTTGAGAGCACAAAAACAAGGAATTAAGGAGCACACCAACCTCCACATCTTCCAAATAATAAAGGGCTTGGGTTTGTACCATTGGAATTGGGAGATCCTAGTACTAGGTTGCTTTCAAATGAAGACGCTTTAACCCTAGTGATGGTGTTGAGACATCAGATTATGATACTAATCTAAACTCATATGATAATAAATATATCTATTGGCATGTATGGATTGACCTTTTGGGATCCTGATGATTCCTCAATTTTTACCCTAAATGCTTTATGTTAAACATACCCCAAGATTGAGAGGAGGGGTGAATCAGTCTTGAACAAATCTTAAATTTTATACCACAAATCAATATCAAATTATCCTTAATCTTATCAACAATAGTGAAATATGAAGCAATGAACACCAAGCACAAGAGAACACCATATTTACAAGGAAAACCTAACTAGGTAAAAACCACAGTGATTGTTAACTCAAAATATATGAACAAGATTACAATATTTGTTTTAGGAACATTGCCAAGGAAGATTAATGCTCTTGAAAGGAATTGCAAGTTGAGGTGCACTACCCCAAGGCAAGATACAAGGACTTGTAGGTTGATACTCACTACCTCAGGGCAAGATACAAAGAACTTTCTAGGGAGAATCTCTCTCTCTCTCTCTCCGACCAAGATACATAAATATATGAATCAAGATGAATAAGCCTTCAACATACTAGCTCCAACAATATCCAAGCATGAAGTTGTCCATGAATCTCTACCTCAAGAGAAAAACTTCAAAACATTCACCACACCCTTTCTTTGCCTCAAATTCACATCACATACTCTCCAATTGATATGATCATGCAAGCACTTTGATCCATATGATCATGGAACACATTAACTGTTGGAATCAAGGAATATTGAGAGTGGAGGGAGGGTGAATCAATGTTTTGCAATCTTTTACTTTATTTTACTACTCATTCAACCACTTAATGCATATGAACAAAAGAAAAATGCAAGAACATAAAGTGAATAACCATAACACCAAGATCTTTGTATGTGGAAACCTGGTTAAGGGAAAAACCACAATGGGGATGAACCCACAATATAAATATACTCTACAAAAGTATAGAAATATTACAAAGGGGAATGCATAGGCATTCAGGCACACTGCCTAGAGCTCACTGCTCAAACAAAGAAGGCTCACTGCCTAAAAATCTATTACAATAGATTACTGAAGTATATGAACTAAAAAGTAGCATCTACAAATGCCTGATAATAGTTCCAGTTAAGATCAATAATCACACTCTTCACACTTATCTTATTCTACTCTGTTTCACTATTCTATTACAAATCTGGAGCATAGATCTCTGCCCTACGCACTTGAAACTGCACATAAATGATCGCCAACACTTTTTCCATACTCAAAATGATCAATTAAATTGATCTTATATATCTTCAATATGAAATCATATCCATCGCTAGTTGGCTTGAATCAAGATAACACATTTTCCAAATGTGTACTCCCTATCGGTGAAATCCGATCTCAAATACTAATGTGGACCAAAAAAATTTATCCAAATGCTTTCCAAATGTCAGCTAAACATCCTTGATCACAAAGAATAATCACCAAAATTGCTCCATCAAATCCACACAACAATCAACTACACAAGTCGGCTATACTTCACTGTTCAACCCAAAAACCAGTCTACCAAATCAAACTATCTTGCACAAAAATTATCACTAGATACAAAAACTATGGAAATAAGATGTTTCAGACATCCAACTACCTTCCCTTAGATCAACAATACAAAATATTAACCTGAAAAGTAATTGAAACCAAAATATTGAACTCTGCCAGATGCTTTGTTCTAGCTTGTCGGACTTAACCAAATCTTCACTCAGACTTATAGAATAAGCAAATGATGTACTACTTATGGGATCACTGACTTGGGTTACCATCAATGACAACATTGGATGACTCATGTTGTGTCTCTTGCCAACAATCTCCCTCTTTGGCATTGATGGCAACACTTAGTAAAAAATGACTAAGTGTCAAAATCAATACCAACATATGTACACATTGAAAAAATTGAAAATTTAAAAAATTACAGAACTCTAGAACTCCCCCTGAGATGAACATAATATTTTTCACTTCCCTATACTCCCCCTTTGACATCAATGGAAAAGGTAGGGATCCGCAAGCCAAAAAAATTCACAAAATTCTATATACAATAGCATATGTACACACAGACCTTACTAACTTACATAAGCTTGAAGATATTTGCAATTTTTTTTTCAGTGAGCTCAAATGGCTATCCCAACCTTTCTTGAGACACTCTAAGAGTGAGATGAGACCACTGAAAAGGAATGCCTGCATCTCTGTTGATTGAAGATATGAAGGTTCATTTGTGGCTAAGACATCCTCAACTTCCTTCAAAGCACTGAGCATTGTGTCCATCTTGGGAGAAAATAAACTTTGAAGTTCACTTTGCCAACAACGTCATCCCTATCATGACTCAAGTTATTAGTTTTGTCTAGCAATGATATGACATGAGCTTCCTGATTAGACATAGAGGTGGACAATAGATCAAAAGACTGAGAAATCCTTGCCATTTTCTTCTCACTTTCCTTTATTTGCTTCTCAATATCTTTGATGAATTTAGAATATGAAAAACAAGACTTGTAGACATTGCTTCCCTCAGATAAGGCATCTTGAATGCTTTATACACAAGTGTCTAGCAAACTTATGTCATGAGCAATCATTTTCTTCAATTCACTGAATTTCTTGTCATTGAATTCATTCTAGACCTTGACTTCAGCTAACTTCTCTAAAGATTCAAAATGAGTACTTATAGAGTTAATTAGGCTCTTCATCTATCTGGAAGGAGAATCTGATGTGTCCGTTACAAATGTAGGCATTATCTTTTCTAGAACACCGAAATAAAGATTTAATAGTTCATTATCCTCAATGTGAGACTTCAAGCTCTCTCTTGCCTTAGCACGTGCCAATGATGCAAGCTTCAATTTATGAATGAGAGAGAGAGTATCCAAGTTGATTGGCCCTTGTGATAGTTCTAGATCATCAAGGATCTGTTTATCTTTTTCAAGAAAGTCCTTTACATCCTTCGCAATGTCTCTTGCCTCATAGACAACACCAATCATTTCAACCTTTCTGTCCTCTATGTTAGTTTCTATTTTGACCTCTTTTGGACCTTCATTATGAATTAGAGCTTGAGTCTCCACAGATGGCATGGTGTCCATTGGTTGATCCAGAGGATTATGAGTATCCTCAACTAACTCTCCTTTTCATGTCTCATTTCCACCCTTCTTCATCGCATCTTCCTTATCTTTATCTACACCTTCCTCTTCTGGAATAGAGGATGCATTTACTTCAACTTGATCAACTTTTGATTATACTTTTTGCACTTTCGGAATAGATGAGACAACATCAGATTGATTCTTTTCTAAAATTGGCTTCAAAATATTCTCAATATCTTTAATTACTTCATCTATTTGCCCAATCATGAGCTTATTGATTCATGTTTTTCTTCTAAAATTCTTTTTGGCTTCTTTAAGTATTCCATTTACTTCCTCTACTCCTATTATCGGGCATAGACTAACTATTAAATATTCCTTCAACCTATCATCTTCTGCCTTGGCACTACCTCTTCTCATTTCCTAAAGGTTATACAAGCTTTTAGGGATCTCAAACATAATTTCTACAAGTGTCCTATTGAAGATGTTCAAATATTTTGTTGTGGCTTCTTCTATAGTCCTTTTAATAGCATCATCAAATTTATCATAAAATTCATAAAGTGGGTATAAGTTACCTTGCACTGCTATGGCCTCTTCAACTTCTTTAATTGACATGCCAGGCTTGTCTGCATCCAACTTCACTTTCTTGGTGGATTTCTCTTCGTCGGAGGGCTTGACCTTAGAAACTCTTGATGCTTTAGTGCCCTTGGTCTTTATTTCCTTTATTGCCCTCATCAGACTTAGTTTCCTCATCATCCTTAATAGTGACATACACCTTAGAGCTTTTATCCTTCTTTCTCTTTTTACATTTTCCGAATGGCTTGGATTGAGGTTTGACTATCTTGGCAGAACCGGAGGAGGGTGTAGTGCTTCTAGTCTATCTTGGCTTGGGAACGGAGGACTCTGGACTATTAGATTCAACTTTCACTAGCTTCTCAGCTTGCTGAGTTCTTTTTCTAGCCTTCTAGACCACTTCCTTTGTAATCCCAATACTCTGTACATACTCCTCAATGTGCTTCCTCACCTTCACAATTTCTGGCTTCTTAAATTTAGAACATAGTTGTAAGTCCTCTACAAATGTCCTAAATATTTCTTCACAAGGGTCTACAAGCTTGCTCAAGAGATGTTGAGCATACAGTTCAATAATTTATTCATCAACTTCATACCCCATGGGCATGATCCATGCTGTCCTTGGCTCTATTGCTTCCATCAGACATTGATCAATATTAACCATGAAGCATATTGTGTCCTTATACTTTTCAAATATTAACCTAGAGATTCTCTCCCTATCCTGCATTGCACTTTGAAAGTTCTTGAAGTATCCCCAGAGAGTATCTTTACGATCCTTTCTATCACCAAGTTTGTATAACAGTTCTCTAATTTGAATAGCTACCGATCTGTCATATGCCCATTGAACCTGACCCATTCCTAGAATCTCATTTATGAAATAGAAGAATAGGCATAGGATCAAAGTACCGTATTTGAATGGATTCTTTTTATCCTAATTAATCTTCGTCAGATTATTCATTAGCTCACTCCAGAGAAACTCACATAGATCATATTTCTTGTTTCCCTTGACCATATCATATGCTGAATAAATTGTAGTACCAGATACTGAATTTTCCCTGCTAGAGTGATAGATTTTGTAACCAATCACCATGGAAGCAAATCTCACATCATGCTCTAATATGTCATTGATTGTCATTGCCCTCTTGTCAAATTTGGAACCGGTTGTATCTGTGATTGTTTAGTTCTTCATGGACTTCAATGTGGGCATATCACTGGATGAGCATAGAACGGTTACAACCCTAATGATATTCTTGGTAATCTTGAACGGTTTGTTCAACCACATAAATTCATCACGCTTTCAGCTAAGCACATACCAAACCCAATTATTTTCATCGAACATAAATTTTTTGACAAATTGAGCAAAACTCTTCTCTTCCAGCACTTGATATTCTGGCTTAAGCCTAAAATTTTCATCTGACATCTTCTTGGTGTAGAGATTTAACAGATGCAAACTTCTTAATTCCTCAAGATTGGCATGAGTATAAACCCTAATATCTTCAACATGCAAAACACTGTATGGAACTGATGAAAAGGCACTTTGTGGGTCTACTTCAACAAATATGAATGGATGTTTCTTGAAATTCAGACGGGCTCTTTTGGTGATATCAACAACTAGAGGTGTTGCCATTTTAAAAATTTACAACTTGAAATTTTTTGTAGATAAATACCTTTTCATCGGATTAGGGTTTCACATGGGAATCTCCTTCACACTTTGATCTCTCATAAAATCTTCTTGCAGAGCTCTCTCCTTCTATTTTCTTTGAATTCAAAGTGACAAATGAAGAGACAAGGTTTCTTTTTATCACTCACATAGTAAATGTGTTTTTCCCTAAACCTTCTAGATACCCTTTTTTTTCAGACTGCTCCACAAAATTCATCTGCAAATCTTCAATGACGCCCAATATCTTTTGAAAATCAATCCCAATCATCTACAATTCCCTAATACAACATCTGCCAACCTATCAGATTCAGGTATCATCTACTACAAGGGGTATATGATTTTCATAAAAACTCCCCCTAGGCTAGAGGCCTTAAATCAATTCTCGGAGGAATTTCCAGCACCAGATTTAAGTGCAGACCCATTCCCTGCATCGGTATCACTATTCTTCACCCATGTCTTCTCCATTTGATACTTGATTTTATCCACTTTCTCTTTCCCTTTATCATATGCCTACACATTCTTGTTCTTGTTTGTCGGACTATTTCTATTCACATTCTTGCTTCTGCATAATCTTGCAATGTGACTAGATTTGTTGCAATTGTAGCACACAACATTTCCTTGTCCAAACTTGTGATTCCCTTGATTTCCTCTTGATCTGCACTGATTAGAAATGTGTCCAAACCTATTGCATGCATAACATCTAACATTCCTTCTATTGAAATCTAGTTATTCATCATACTTCTACACTTATTTTATTTGTGTCCATATTTATTGCATTTGAAACATTGACCGGAAAATGATGGACCATTATGATTCATTATATTTTTTAATTGAATAGCTTTATGACCAAATTTATTATAAACAAAGAAATTACTATTAAAATTTTGAGCATTAGGTTGTCTTATTGGAGACCTTCTAGGTTTTTTCTTCTGATTTGCTGACTTAGGATTGCTTTGACTAGATCTAGAGCTTTTATCTTTCTCAAATCCAAGACCTCGCTTGTCATCTACATCCTTCTGGCTTCCAAGCATTGCATCGAGCTTAGCTGAGATAATCTTGAACTTCTCTTTGTACTCATGTGCAGTCACAAGTTCATCCCTAATAATGACAATCTGCCTTTCAAGCTCTTCCTCATGATGTTTGGATTCTTGCAGGTCAACCTTCAGTTGGCCAATCTCACAATCAAGTCTACAATATTTTTCAGATTTTTCTTTCAAGGACTGATTAAGGTTCTCTTCATTCTTCTTTATTCCCTCAATCTCCTTTGTTAGCCTCATTACTATAGATTCCATCGTATTTTTTTGGACTACATTATCTCTAGCAAGCTTCTCACATTCTTCTATTTTCTCCTTCAAGGCTTGACGCAGGTGACCATCTTCCATGCTCTTGCTTTCTTTCTGTTTAGCTTCTCACAAAGTTCCTTTCTCTTGTCCCTATACTTGTTCAGTTGCTCTTTCAATGATTGAATGAAATTTTCAGCATCCTTAAGACTTCCTTGTGATTCCCAGACTTCAACTTTGGACTGATCAAGATCATCTAGTGTAACTAGGAGCTGATGTTGAAGACCACCAAAATCCATTGAATCCCATTCCTGGATCTTCCTCAAGTTGTTAAACTTCCTCTGAGGAATCAGGCTTTGATACAGATTTTTGGATTCAAGGAACACTGAGAGGGGGGGTGAATCAGTGTTCTGCAATCTTTTACTTTATTTAACTGTTAATTCAACCACTTAATGGATATGAACAAAATAAAAATGCAAGAACATAAAGAGAATAACCATAACACCATAACAATGCTAGGATAGGCGAGAAGCCTCTTTCTGAAAATGTTAAAGAATTAGTGGTTGCTATCAACAATGCTAAAGCTATTGAGGCCATGGTCGGTAAAATTCTTGAAACGGAAAAGAAGGTTAAGGAAATGGAAGGGAATAGAGAGGTGAACGGGCTGGAAACTACCATGAACAACCTAGTCAATAGAGTCGACAAGATGGAATTAACTATGAAGAGGATTGCTGAATAGAATTTCCAGATTCTTAAGGCCTCTGTGGATAATATGAATATTTTGATTAACAAATTTGATAACATTAAAGACAAGGAGGGCGACAAGGAACAGATGGAGAAAAAAGGTCACGAGAAGAGAACTAGGGCCAACACCAGGAATCAAGGTGATATCAAGGGATGAGAGCAGGATGAATTGAAGAACTCTGCAGACAACATGAAGCAGATGGTAGTTCATGCAGAAGATATTATGAAAAATATTTAGCTGTCTCTGTCTTTGTCTTTGTCTTTGTCTTTATGTTGGCCTTTTGCTATCCTTTAGTTGTCTTTGTGCGGCTTTATGTGCTTTGAGTTCCCTTTTTTTTTTTGTTGGGAATTGTTTTTTGTTTGGGTGTTTAGGCACGGTTTTCTTCTGCTTTAATGCTTTATCTTTCTCCTGATATGTAATAAGGTTCGGGCTCCTTTCAAAAACCTATTTTTCCTTAATCAAAACCATAACACCATAACACCAAGATTTTTGTACGTGGAAACCTAGTTAAGGGAAAAACCACAGTGGGGATGAAGCCATAATATAAATATACTCTATAGAAGTACATAAATATTACAAAGGGGAATGCACTTGCATTCAAGGACACTACTTAGAGCTCATTGCTCAAACAAAAAAGGCTCTCTGCCTAAAAATATATTACAATATGTTACTAAAGTATATGAACTAAAAATTAGCATCTACAAATGCTTGATAATAGTTCCAATTAATCTCAATAATCACACTCTTCACACTTATCTCATTCTTCTTTGTTTCACTATTTTGTTACAAATTCGGAACATAAATCTCTGCCCTACGCACGTGAAACTGCGCATAAACAATTGCTAACACTTTTTCCATACTCAAAGTGATCAATTAAATCGATCTTATACATTTGCAATATGAAATCATATCCATCGCTAGTTGGCTTGAATCGAGACTTAACACATTTTCCAAACGTGTACTCCCTGTCAGCAAATCCGATCTCAAATACTAATGCGAACCAAAAATAATTGTCCACACTTCCCAAATTTTGGCTAAACATCCTCGATCACAAATAATAATCACCAAAATTGCTCCATCAAATTCGCACACCGATCAACCACACAAGTCGACCATACTTTGCCGTTCAACCCAAAAACCGATACACCAAATCTTCTATCTTACACAACAATTATTACCAGATACAAAAAATGTGGAAATAAGATGTTCCAAACATCCAACTACCTTCCCTTAGATCCACAACACAAAATATTAACCTGAAAGCTAATCCAGACCAAAATACTGAACTTTGCCAGATGCTCTGTTCTAGCTTGTCGGACTTAACCAAATATTCACTTAGACTTCCAGAATAAATAAAATCATGTACTGTGGATGGGATCACTGACTTGGGTTGCAATCAATGACAATTCTCAATGACTTGTGTTGTGTCTCTCTCCAAAATTAACACTACTTTGATCTTCTCTCTATATATCATCCTCTTCATCACAAAACATAAATTAGTTTAGATAGAACATGGGACAAGCATAAGTCTTATCAAGTTAGCTGCAAAACATAATTATGATTAAATTAGTCCAATATAGGAGATAGAGAGGACCTAAAACATCATTTTAAAACTTTCTAAGCAATCCCAAAAATAACATACATTGGAACACATCCTCGAAAGTTGTCAACAAGGTAACGTGTCGATAAACCATGTAGCACATAACTAGTTGGCTCAAAAACATATCTTCCAAATAGATTAACTCAATGTGGATTCCCACAACCCAAAGTAGGTTCCAAATATAAGTTATCACAATCTCAATATTAGTGGAGACACCCAAGGATACATCACATGAGAGAGAAAAACATTTTGTTGGCCAAACTAGAACAATTACCTTGAATGCTAACATCAAACAAAATGAAACACCAAATAGGCCATCCGAAATCATGTGGAGCACATAATGATGTTCCTTGAACATCGAACAACATTCCCAAATACTTCTTTCTCACTGACACATTAAAACATGTCGGCACAACACAAATATACCAACCACACCAACTACAACGTTAGAGACCAAAAAACATTAGAGTGTAATGTCCATAGATAATACATGCTATGATCTAGTCTGCAAGGCGATGTCCTCAAATGCAAAAGAATGAAGAGAATTCTACAAAAATCTCTTCAACATACATTCCTGCAATTACTTATTTCATTAATCTTTCAAAGACCAAAATGTCCCAGAAACATCATAAACCATCATTCTATAGCATACACAAGATCATCCCAATCATATCCACTTTACTGCCATGATTCTAATCCTCATATTAATACTTCATAATCACATCTAAATATGATATCATCATCATTCTTCTAATCCTCATCTCAATATTCCTCATCTCAATGCATCTAATCATCATCTTAATATTCCTCATCTCAATGCATCTAATCCTCGTATTAATATGATATCATCATTATACCATCTTTGCAACCAATCAAGAGAATCAACACCAACAGTACCATAAATATTATCATACAAAGGCAAGCCTCATATAAACATCTTTATTATTGCTATTATTTAATGCATTATTATCATCATCATTGATCCACATCATCAAGATCATACCACAACTCCTTAGGTATAAACATCTAGCTAGGAACATCTATGCATCATAGTATGTACAAATTTTTTATCATAATTAATGTAGACATCTGATGAAGAACAACAAATTTGATCATCGTCATTACACAGTCTTATTAAAGACTTCATCAACTATTTCACTGTCATTTGACACAACTCATCATCAATAACATCAATATTGTCAATCATGATACATAGCATGTTGGATATAAACACCAAAAGGGTGGGCATAAAGTATGAAACATTTGCTCAACAATCTACAACAATCCTTTGCACAATCCACCATAGATCAGTACTTGAGATATCATTCTGCATTATTCGCTAATCACTACAACCAGTAGACAATATCATTTTCAACAAAGAGATCATCATCAACTATCAACAACATACCTTTCATGAGAATTAGACCCAACAAAATCAATACAATCCAACAACATCAACAGAACATTAATGACAACATCTCTAATAATCTCCATCATCATATCTTTGCACTCAACTTCACTATGTGACATTAATGACAACACTACATTGAGGGTTGACATAAATGACAACACTAAGTCATCAATGACAACAACTGCTAATGATCTCCCTCTTTGTCATTGATGGAAACACTCACACAACATTTTCCCTCCCCCTTTGACATTAAAGAAAAAGGTCAAAGGACTTTGTTGCAATCTCTTCTTTCGACACTTTTGATCTCCTCCTTTCCCTTTATTCATCTACACTTCTCTCTCCTCTCTTCTTCAAGGTAGCAATCTCTCCCTCTTTGGAAAAATAGTCAACAATACATTCTCTTTCTTTGCATGTATGTATTCTCTCCTCCTTTCTATTTACTTTCTTCCTATTTAACAATTTTCTTTTCATATTTTTACTTTCTCTCCTCATTTCAATAGCGACCAACAAACTACATGCTCCCCTTGAGAGCAAAAATCATATCAATCCAGGAGACAAAGGATATACCTTGAATTTATCCCCCTAGATAGATGCACCAACTTATGCATCTAAAATTTGACTTTTCGCTCTACAACCTTCTAACATTTGCAATGTCACTTGAATCTTCCTTTTGTTCAATCATCTCTTGAACATAACCAAAATTGTTAGTTTAAAAAATAAGCCTCAACACTTTGGGGGGATAAAATATATGTAGTAAATAACTCCCCCTGGCTCTATGTATTCTTTTCACTTTTTGGAGGACACTTCTACTCTGGAAAGAAGCTTATATGTTTTAACTACTTCATCTAACTTCTTCCACATCTCCTTCATCTTCTTCTTTTCTTGATCTATATCAATATTCTTATGTGAAGGAGAAAAAATCATATTATTCCATTTGCAGAAGTCAACAATGTGTCTTGGTTTATTACAATTGTAGTAGGTAGTACCATTTCTCCTAATATTAGATCTACACTATGTTGGCATTTGCATGAAGATTGCATTAATGATATGTTGTGTTGTCATTGATGTCAATTGAACCGATAATGATATTAATAATGTTGTTGATATCTTTTTTATTGTTGATATTGTCTTGTAAACGGTAGGAAGAACTTTGTGAAGGTTATTGTAAACTTGTATGTAAGTTTTTGAGTTGAACCAATAATCAGAGTAAAAGGTTAAACCCTTTCTATGTTATGTAACCGGTAAACCCTACCAGTTGTTTTTGTTAAACCCTAACCAATTAAGGTTGTTGAATTGGTTATGTTGGTTGAGCGGTAATGATGGTGACACGTAAGGTCATTGTATGAAGACAAGTTCAAAATGTTTTGGCACGTTTGTTTGTCTAGGGAATGAACAAAATGTATTTGCATCTAATGCAAAATGCGTGATGAGTTACTAAGCTCGATGAAGAGGTAATCAAGGAGCGGTTGAGGTTTTCTTGATTGATGTGATGAGATTGCTATGAAATCCAACGGTCATGCTTGTACCAACTTGTTTGTAATCTTGATGATGAGAGGATTAGATTTTGGTTGTGTTACCAACCTAATTGATTTGTATTTAAGGTCGATGAAGTTGTTTTGTTTAAGTGTTGGCAAGAGTTGGTAGAAATCAATTGAGTGTGTGATTGCTGAACCAGAGAATGAGTATGCAGTTTGAGTAAAGGAAGATAGAAGCTTAAATGGATCTGATCAAGCAAATGTAGTGCTATTCAGACAGATCAAGAAACTTCTGTGATTTTCTAACAATTACAACATAATTGAAATCCCCTAACCGGGTAAGCTCTAACAAGCTTGGTTACTTATTAAATCCTCTAACAAGGTGGTCCATTAGATTGGATTCTCAAATCCTCTACTGAGGTTACTCCTTACAAGGTATTTGCTTCTAACAAGGAATTTGTAGTCAATCCCTTAACCGGGTGATTCCTAACAGGATCAGTTCTTGACAGGACTTTTGTAAAAGCTTTAATAGGCTAGGCTCCTAATAAGGCGAACTTCAGAAGAGTTCAAATATTTTCTTGTGAGTCCCATCTCACCATGGTTTTTACCTATTTGGGTTTTCCACGTATAAATACTTGTGTCATGTGGTGAATGTTTTTTTGGTTATGATCTTATGATTGATTTGATTAACTATTTCTAATAAGGCATGATAAACGAAAGCATTGAGAAGTGAAGTATTGACATATGATAAAGCATTTGGATGTTTATTGTTAAGTTGTTGTAACAGTCAACCGGTATTCTTACGAGTATTGATCTTGATAGTGGTATTTTCATTGATAAGATTACTTTGCATGTTTGAGTTTGAGTTGGGAGAGTTTGTATCAGTTTTTCTAGTTACCGATTCACCCCCCCCCCCCCCCCCCCTCTCAATAATCTACCAGACACTTATTCTTTTATCATACCATCACACTCAATAGCCTAGTAAACAAAAACGTTCCATGTGTAGCAATACCTATTGGAGGAATGGGAGGTCATAACATTTTTGTTACTCATGCAATCGTTCCTCATCCCACTTCTACAATTGTTAGCCTTGTGACCAAACTTGTTACAAACATAACACGATCCATGCAATGGTTGAGAATTAATAGAACTATATCTTGGAGCTCTGTACTGAATCCATATCCGTCTTACTTCTACATTCAATAACATTATGCCTAAAATTATTACAATTTAATAATAGTTACCATCAAATGATTGAAAGCACTTGGTAGGAGGAGCCTGATTAGGAGTAGGTCTTCTAAAATTCAAAAATAATGAAAATTCAAATTTATTTTTTGCTCAATTTGGTGTTGTATTTAGGATATTTCTAGTTATCTTGTCTTTTCAAGATTACAATTTCATATCACTTCTCAATCTTAATGATGTTGTATGAATAATTCTATTATTATCGATTATGCAATTCAATTGGTTAGTTCATTCCTTAGAGTAGTTAGCATTCACTCTTCTAACCATCTCTAGATTCAAACTTTTCTTTTGAAAATTTATTTTAAAACCCACATAGTTAATGGCATTCCAATTATTTGATCACTAATTTCATTCTACTTTTGTCTTCAAACATGTAAGAGATTGGTGTTTCCTGTTGATGCCACAAAGCTCACCATTTCATGTTGGTATATAGGTAGAGTTTTTGAAAGATTCAAATTAGAATCCATATGGAACTACACATATTTACATCTAGGTGGCTATGAATTGTGCCTTTAGTCAACAATTAAGGTTGTGGATGTTAACAATTTGGTGGATACTTATTTATTTAGTAATAACACATCATTCCTATGTATTTATCCCTAGGTGCTAAAAGATAAATACTAAACAACACTAACACTATACTACCATAGAATTACTAAAATATATAGATAGATGAAAATAAAATACAAGCATTAGCAATTCGAAAATATTTGCCCAAAATAGAGAAATCAACCAAGATAGATAAGAATGAATGCATTATTTTCTCTATATTTTGTATCATCTATTTTTTCTATCCATAATATAATTAACAAAATATTTTATTTAATATCAATAAATCATGCAACAAGTCATGCATAGATACAATCAAAATGAAGTTATAAAAAAAGTACAAAAAAAATTAAAAATAACATAGTATGCAAACCTCTTGCAAACAATTTCATTTCCACTAAAAAATGATATCATTAATGTATAAAACCACTAACAATAGTTTCCCATAATCAACTTTGAAATAGAGATTACTATCTATTGTACCTTTCTTGAAAAACTGTTGCAACAAGTATCTATCTAACCTTGCATACCAAGCTCTGAGAGCTTCCTTGAATCTATAGAGTTCCTTCTTGATTTTTTAGACCATATTCTAATCTTTTGACAATTGAAACCCACGCACTTGTTCAATATACACATCTTCTTCAAGTTCTCCATTCAATAATGTTGATTTGACATCCATATGATATACCTTAAAGTTCTTGTAAGAAGTAAATGCAAGAATATTCATCCTTATAGCTTCCATCCTTGCTACTAGAGAAAAAGTCTCCTCAAAATCTATATTGTTAACTTGTGAATAGCCTTTACAAACCAGTCTTTCTTTATTTCTTGTGACTTCTCCATTTTCATTTATCTTGTTTCAAAATGCCCACATTGTTCCAATCACATTCTTATTCATTTGTATAGGTACTAGTTCCCATGCCTAATTATTTTCTATCTAATTTAGCTTTTCTTCCATTGCATTAATCCATCCATCATCTTTGCTAGCTTTTGCAAAAGTCTTTGGTTCCACCATAGATAAGAATTAAAAAATTTCTTGTTCACTAGTATCGACAAGTCTTCTTTTAGTTTGAACTTATTTATTTTCATTTCCAATGATCTGATATTTTGAATGATTCTTCTGTACATACTTTATAGGTGTCTTAGGTGCTTTTCCAGATTCCTCTTCTTCTACATTTGACTCTTCTTTATCTTCCAGAACATCCTTCTCTTCTGCAATAATGGGATTATCTTTTATCTCAATCTCAGGTCGAGGTGCAACTAGATTCCATTCTTTAGATACTCTATCATTTCTACTTTCTACAATCTTCTTCAACCTTTTGTTGTTACATTGGTATGCCTTTCTCTTTGTAGAGTATCCTAGAAATATTCCTTCATTTGATCTTGCATCAAAATTTCCAAAGTCCTCTTCATCTCTTCTAATGTAGAACTTGCTTCTAATAAAACTAAAATATTTTTAACTGTAGGTGATCTTCCATGCCATAGTTCATAAAGTATCTTAGTGTGATTCACTCTTAGTTGTACCCTATTAAGAATATATACAATAGTATTCACAACTTGTTTCCAATACATATTAGAAAGGTTAGCATCTTTCTTCATAGTTCTAGACATTTCAACGACAATCCTATTCTTTCTTTCAATCACTTCAATCTATTGTGGAGCCCTAGGTGCATATAATTTCCTCCAGATACCATGCTCTTCACAAAATCTATCAAATTTATTTGATGTAAGTTCTCCTCCTCTATTAGACCTTAAACATTTTATCTTTACTTCTATTGGTTTTTTAAGCATAGATTTGAATACCTTAAATCTATCTAGTGCTTTTGATTTTTCTTTAAAGTAACCCATGCCATTCTAGAGTAATCATTAATGACCAACATAAAATACCTTTCGCCATTTAGTCCTCTTGTCCTTGTAGGTCCACATAGGTTAGTATGAATCAACTCCAAAGGTATTTTTGTAGAATATTCCTTATTCTTGAATCTATTCCTTACACACTGTATTGATAGGTTTGATAATCTTTGGCAAATCTATCAAAGCATGGGTAGAAGTGATCTTCACCATGTTGTCAAAGTTGATATGTCCCATTCTTTTGTTCCACAACCAATATTCACTACTCATTACCAACAAACAACTACTTCCATTATTTTATTTTAAATAATAGACATTACCATTTGTTCTTATACCTTTTGCATCTAACCTTGTAGAACCTCCTTTTCTGATCTCACATCTGGATCCATGAAATATGAGCTTGTAGCCTTTACTGCATATTAGAATCACACTCAAAAGATTATGTCTCAAACCTTTAACATAATAAACATCATTCGTCTTATGCTTACCATCAACGTGTATGGTTTCTTTACCACAAATAGGTGCAACCTCCTCACCAACAAACTTCAATGATCCACCATCATATTTTTCAATGTCTATAAACTTTCTTTTGTCACCTGTCATATGATTTGAACATCCAGAGTTAATTATCCAAGCTTTAGGTTCTACTTTTGCATGCAATGCAGTCTTCATAGTTATTGTTATTTCACTCTTCTTCTCATTATGTGGAGTACAACACCTTTCATTGTCCTTTTGTTCTATGGCCAAAAACAATGATTCATCATTTGAATCATCACAATCTTCTTCTTCAAACAAATAGGTCTTCATCGAACAAAAACTCTTGTTAGGCTTATCGATGTCATCTATTCTATTATTTTTGTCATATCTCTTATAGTTATCCTTTCTCTTGTTATTATCATCTTATCTTTATAGTTGTCTTCCCTGAAAGTATATCTAATTGCAAAATGACCAATTCTTCTACAATTAAAGTATTTGAAGGGCAACTTACCTTTGTATTTTATAAATCCTTTGTTTACTCTCACAAATTTCACCTCAATGTCATGTAGATCATTGCTTGTTTTAGGTACATCTTCAACCTTTTTGGTGGCTTTGAGTGCAATTTCCTTGTAATTGTGTAGCTCCTAAAACTCTTAAATCTCAAAGGCAAAGATCAATCCATAAAGCTGATTGAAGGTATATGTATCCATGTTATGAATTTCTTCAATAACATATAGCTTAGGTTTGTAAGATCTAGGCAATGTCCTCATTACTTTTCTCACAACTTCATTTTTCCTCAGTTTCCCACCAATACCTCTGATTGTATTTAATATATCATTTGCTCATTGCAAGTAACCTTCAATGTTCTCATCTTCAAACATCTTCAATGTCTCAAATCTATACTTTAGATTTTGCATCTTGACTTGCTTGGTCTTCTCATCTCCTTCATAAATGATACTCAACTTATCCCAAATTTGCTTTGTAGTTTTGCATCCATTGACCTTAAAGAACTCCAAGTAACTCAATCTAATGACAAGTATATTTCTTACCTTGATATTATTTTCACGATTCTTGATCTCATACAGAGTAGTAGGACCACCATTTAGAGCAATATAACCAGACTTAATAACAATCCATATTCCAACTGACAAAGAATTCAAATGATCTATTCCATTCACGAATTCCAAGCAGAATAATTTGTGCCATCAAAATTTGGATCCTTGAAATTGATCTCCTACACCATCTCAGACCTTCCTCAAGTGGTTAATCTTATATTACAAAAACCTTGCTCTGATACCAATTGTTGAACTAGGACTGAGAAGGGGGGTGAATCGGTCTGGACCTTAAACTAAATTATCTTTAAGCTCTTAAATCTCAAACCACAATTATCTTATCTCTACAATAATGAAATGTGAAATGTGAAATAAAAAAATAAAATACAAAAGAAAAGACCAGATTTATGTGGAAAACCCTAAGAAAGAAAAATCCATGATGAGAGTGACACTCACAATATGAAGAAATGATTACAATATTTTGGGATCAAGGACAAGGTAGCTCATTGCTCCTAATTTTGAATTGCAGGACTAAGGTGAAAAACCTTAGGAAAAGATACAATGGAATCACATTACTGAAATTCACAATCTAAGGGAAGGATACAATATAATTACATTACTGAAGCTCACTGCTCCAGGGCAAGATATAGATCTACACATGCTGCCAAAAGTCACGCACTATCTTTCGACAGGCACATGGAAATGATGAACTGAAATGAAAAATATCTCATGATCATGAAACTGTACTTGAACCATAACATCAAGCAAACAATATCATGGAAAATATAACTCACACATTCACTGTCTTAAAACTCTGGCAAATTGAAGGATTTGATCATTAAATCTCAACACAAACTAAAATTTGTACTTTTTCTTCTCCACATATGTTTAAACACCACTCACAACCAATCCACATTAATTCATACGATAATCCACACATCCACACATTTATATATATACTAGGTTATCCATTGAAACCCTCAACTAGGTCGACAACAGACAAAATATACATAAATTACACAAAGTCGGTCATAAATAACAACTACACCAAATACAGTCCACTTTAGGAGATAAAGGGGACCCAAATACATCACAAAAACTCTTCCAAGGATGATTCCAATGAATCACACACACTAACACATTCTCCAAAGTCGACTTCAAATATATCGTGTAGATAAATAATTGAGCACATTAACTAGTTAGCTCAAAAACATCACCCAATGCAAATAACTCAATACAGATCTTCACACACCATGATAAAATCTATATAAAAATATTAACTCAAGCTCCAATGAATATTTGGACCAAAAGAGTATGATCCAAATAAGATAAATCATCTAAGTTGGCTAGGGACCAACACAACTGACCACACTGAACAACAAAGCAACATAGCTTCACCTTCTGGGAAAACCAACACATGAAATATGAATTAGAACATTGCATGAACCATATGAAAATTTTCTCCAAGATGCAACACTTCAAACATCATAGCAAAGAAATGAAAAGAATTGTCCAAACCAATCCTGATAGACAACTTCACTATCAAGAAATTGCAACCACCAACTTTACCATATGAGCAATAGAGAACTTGAAAAAGTGAAAATGCAACATCCATAGAATCTAGACATTATATCCATGATCGTAAGCCATCATCTTCAATGATCGGATGAAAACATAGCATCCTCCATAAGGGCATTAAATACTCTTTACTGCATATTGTAACTTCCACTACTTGTCATCTTTCAGAAACACTTCATACTTACTCAATGTCACCTCCAAACAACATAACAAAATTTGAACGTTCATTTTCAGACCACATACCACAACCGCACAATTGAACAACTACAACTTCTTCTTCACCTTTGTCACCATTACACAAGCACAAATCATTTTCACTTGTGACTTGATAACGACACCAAACAAGTTTGACATCAATGACAACATAATTATATTTGTAACATGAGATACAAGGTTAGCTTTGAGTGGCCTCTACCAAATTCCTTCTTCAAGAAATAACTATCAATCCTTGCATACTAAGCATGAAGAGCTTGCTTTAACCCATATAGAATCTTCTTCAAATTTTAAACCAACTATTATTTTCTTGAGATTTCATAGCCCATAGGCTATTTTAAATAGATTTTCTTATTTATATAACCATTAAGGATGGATGATTTTACATCCATTCGATATATAGGCCACATATATTGTGTAGAAATGACCAATATAATATTGATTATATCAAGTCTAATAACTAGAGTGACTTTTTATTAATTATCTACCTTTGTTGTTTGTGTAAATTCTCTAGTAAGTAATCTTGTCTTATATGTCATTTCATAGAACCATCAACATGGAATTTTTCCTAAGAAATCCATTTGACACCAATCACTTGTTTGTCTTTTGGAAGTTGCATTGATTCTCGTATATCATCTTTATCCAGTGCATCCATGTCTTCATTCATAGCATCAATCCATACTTATTATCTCACCACTTCTTCAGACATAGAGGGTTCAACTTCAATTATACTAAACAAATTAAAATTGACAAATAGATTCATATTAGTTCTCTTTTGATAAATCTTATTTAAACTTAGTGGATATTTCTGAAGGAGCTTTCACTTGAGCTATCACTTGAATTTATGTTATGAGAAGAACTTCATGAACTTGAGCTTGTAGGACTTCAAATTGAGTTACTATTAGAGCTTAAATTTCAACTTGAGCTTGTGGGAAGAGGAAGAACACTATAATATTCTATGCCCATTTTTATTGGCGTATTTTTTTGTACAACATTTTTTTGTTGCTATGTTGTTCCTCCATTATAACGAATCTTGATTAACAATTTTTTTGTGTGTGTTATGGTTGTAGAATTTGTACTGTTTAGTTACATTAGAATATCTAACAAATATACAAAGTTGGAATTTTGCATCCAACTTCTTCTATTTCTAAACTAGATTATGAACATATGTTCAACAACTAAGTACATGAAAATGAGCTCATAAATATTTATGACCACTCTAGGTTTCTTTTATAATGGTGTTCGAAACTAATTTTATGGGGCTTCTATTCAAAATATCACTGCATTTCCATGCTAACAAATAGACATACTTTATGCTATTTCCATAATTGTATAATTCTTTCTTTCCACAATGTCATTTTATTAAGTGTATTTTGTTGTCTCTTGATGTCTACAAAAGTCAAAAAGCTCTTTTGAAATGAATTTCCCCCTCTACCCATTCCGAGTATTTATAGATAATATATCCACTTTGTCTTTCAACCATCGCCTTGAAATTATTGAAGCATTCAGAAGCTTCAAATTTCTCCTTAAGAAAGTAAATCCATGTGTGGCAAGAGAAATAATCAATGAAACTCATAAAATAAAGATTCTTACTCGAATTTATTTTTGCATATCACTACAAATGTCAACATGCACAATCTCTAGAGAGTTTTTTTCCTCCATGATTTATTCACTAGAAAATTCTCAATGTTGTTTGGCAAGTGCACACCCTAAACAAACTTCTTCTCTTTTCCTAAATTGCTAGAAGTCCTCTCATTGTATTCTTTTTGTGCAGAAAGCTTAATCTTTGAAAATTTAAATAACCATAATGTTGGTGTCATAACTACAAATTATCATCTATGATTGCTTTGAGAGAATATACTTTAGTAGAAACCAATGTGAGGAAATAATATATCCTCTAGCATGTAACCCTTTGCCACAAGATGATTATTAGTTGACTTATCAAATATTTAATTATCTTCAAATACAAATTATCTTTACTATAAGGTAGTTTACTTGACTTCTTACAAATTTTGATTTAATTTGACAAAAAAATTAGATTTACTTGTAAACCACTAGTTAAAAACCATGCATCTTGTTTATGTTATTTCATTTAATTGCATATAAAGAATGTGGAGTACTTTGCATCATCAAAATTCTTCTCAATATAGTTTTATAGTTTTGTCTTGAGTTATTCAAGTTATATTTTTTCTATTTTACCCTTAGATTCATGGTTTCCATTTTTTATTTTTTTAATAATTTCTTCTTCTTATTTCTTCACCTTGTCCCCTACTAGTAAAAGGTTCCCTTTGAGATTTATTTGATCGAGAATTGAGGGTTGTATAATTTTCTTCAATTCTTACAATAGACGAAAAGGTTTGCACTAAACTCTCTATAGATAATTGCATGAGATTGAAAATAACCTACTTTGAATGTGGTTAGATTTTTGTTATCTTCAATAGTTATTACCACTAAGTTTAATTTAAGAAGAAGAGAACTGAATTTTTTTTCAATAATTTTATATTCTAATACAACTTTCTCTTGAGTGCTCAACTAATTCACAATATTTTGAGTCCTTGTAATAAATTCTTGAATGGACTTGAATTCTTTCATCTTTAAATTGTCCAAATCTTTTTGAAATATTTGAAGTCTTATCAATCTAACTTAGTCAAATCCTTGATATATTATATACAAAGCCTTCAATACATCTTTTGATTGAATTGTACAAATTGAATAATGAATAGAATTTGAATTATCCCATTTCCACTAATTCTCAAAGAAGATTTTGGGATAATATAAGATCTTCATTTTGATACTTCAATTTTCTTGTTTGTCTCCTATAAACAACAGAAGTTGAATGAAATGCTCCTATACAACCTACTCTTATACCAATTAAAAGTTAAAAGATTAAACATTACTAACACTATACTACCACATAATTGCTAACAACAAATAAAATATAATCATTAACAATTAAAAAATCTCTGTTCACAACAGAGAAGGTAGCCAAGATAGATATGAATGACTCTATTGTTTTCTGCATATTCTGCATTGTCTATTTTTTCAATCTATAATACAGCGAACAAAATCTTTTATTCAATGTCAGTTGATCAGAAGAAAGAGAAAAAAAAATGCAAAAACAAAAACAGTCCAGCACGTAAAGTGCAATTGCATGGGCTATTGAATATGCTATTTAGTGCAGTTGCATGGGCTGTTGAACATGCTATTTAACATGCCAGAAATCCTAAATAAAGACATACAGTTTTAAATAAAGAATTCTAAACAAATATCAGTAGATAATCTCATATAAAAACCACAACATATCTTGTGAACTCTATATCTATTTGGTGTCAGTTTTTTTATAGATCTTATCCATACATGTGGTTATCTTTTAATTATTGACCACTCTTTTCCTATTTAATACTAACAACTTCAGTAAAATCATGGGTTTCTAAGTGTTGAGCAGTGTCAATGCCTATGTCTGGCTGGTGGTTGTTATACTGTTTCTGATCATCTCTTTCATTTCTATCAGTTTTTTTAGTGTCATATTGTAGCAGAGAAACCCAAATATGATGTAAAATTGAATGACTTGCTGGGATGGGTTAGATATGGTGTAGGTGTAGGTGTTGGTCTAAGTGACAGGAATCAGTGGAGTTTTGAGGATTACTTGTTTGCCAGCTGAAGCTGAATGCCTATGACTTGAGTTGTAATCTATATTCTAAAACTCACTGTGAGTAATTAATTATAAAAGCCCCCCTAGGGCTTCATGACTGAGTATGCCTTTCAAGAAAGTTGTAATCTACAATTGATGAATAAAGGTTGTGCTTTGAGCTTGTTGTTTTCCAAATCATTTGAGTTGCTATTGTGTTTTGGTTATTTGGATTGGTTCCCTTCACAAATACTATATTACATCATAATGAATTTGACTTCACACAATTTCGGTTTCTATTTTTTGTGCAAACTATATTGTTAGATAAGTTGACATTATGGAAATGATATAGGTGTGTTGATCAGTGGTTTACAAACTCATCAATTTAGGTATAGTATGGGTGTATCTCACTTTTCTTCAAAAGAAATCAATTATCTTAAAGTTCTATATCATTGAGTTATGATTGTTGGTAGGTTACAAAACCTGAAAGGATGGTCCAATAGGTTGAAAATCTGTACTTAAAAGAGGTTGATGGTGAAAACCCAAAGCCTCTTAATAGAGGAAAACATAAAACTAGCGTTTGCACCTAGGTGAGGTGCAATAGATGATGCCGATAGAAATTTTATGATTATAAATGTGACACAAAATTATACAAATTCAAAACATGTAAACATTTTTTTGCAAGAGCTGTAATAAATTGATTCAGGGAGCCTTTGTGTTTCCTTCTGCGTCTAGTGTTGGTCCCTTGAAAATAAGGTGGGGGAGCTAATCTTGGTGAGCCTTGCCTGCAAAACAGAAATCCATAAAGAGTTAAGACTGAGAATTTATGCATTGGTATAAGTGATTAGGGTTGAAGATACAAGATCACTAGGATTTCTACCAGCATCATGAGCTACTGAACTATGGGTATGGCTATGTGGATCACTAGCATCTATATCTGGACCACTAGTATCTATACCAGCATTTGGAACTACAAGCATAAATAATACTTCAAATAATAAACTGGAGGGTACAAATTGAAATGTTTATGCATTGAATTAATTAAAAATTAACATCTTTAAGAAAAGACTATGTTTATAAATAGAGGTGAATACCACATTTAATATTATTTAATCCTCTCATTTTTAAATCCTGGGAATTAAAATTAGACGATTATCCAATAATCCAATTTTTTGTCAGGGAAATACCCTTTAAATTTTTTAATATATTTTGATTATAATATTATTATACAAAATATTATACTATCATATTATAAAAAATATTGTTAAAAAATATAGTATTATTATATTACATTATTTTATTTTATTTTGCTAGATAAAAGGCTTTAAGCCATAATCATATTAATATGAACAAAGGATTTTACATTTTCAAAAGGATCTATATTTTAGATGGATAGACCAGAGCCTACAACTGAGTTAATCTGACTACATCCCTAAATCTGATGGCTGTGTCTATTCTGGTTCCAAAACGGACCTTTCTACTGCGTGTTAGCGACAGGTTAGTCAATCGCAACCTTAATTGCAAAATCGACAGTGTAAAACGCACGACTAACATGCGTGTTAGTCAATCCGTACTATTGTTTTGGAACCAGAATAGACGCGTCCAAACCAGACAATCCCGAAAAGAAACTGTGATACACACTGATACATCCCTCAATCCCTGATAATACTTAAACCAGAGAGCAAACAACTCCCCATATGACTATATGTCCATATCCCTTACACATTTCGACCTTATATATACTATATTTAAGATTGCTGAGCGGAGTAAAAAGACAGAAAGCCCAAGAAAACCAAAGAGAGCAAGAGTATTGAAATAGTTAACCACGGTCCGCCATGAGAGATACATCCATTCCTGAAATAGTCCTTTCATCCTCCGAATTGCTACTGTTGCTCGTGGAGAACACATCATCTCTCATACCCATGTGGATTTTGTGCTACCGAACCCAAGGTAGGCTAACATCAATCGCATCTCCAGTTGGAGGAGCAAGGGTTCCATCTTCAGCTAAGACCATAACCCTTTTCAGAAAATCCACACATCTGCAAATTACAGGATTCCTCACCTCCCAACTCGCATCTTCAGCTAAGCTCATAGCTCGAGGAAATCGTTTAGCCATTGAGAAATCCGATACCGTCATCCCTGACAAATCATAATTGCTATCTCTTGTAAAACTTTCCCATAATTTCAACGATAGTACAAGTAATAAATATTGCCACCAAACTCCTGTTGGCGCTGAGTAAGTAAGCCACCTCAACTAGAAATGGTCCCATCCACTACTTCAGCAAATTTGAATTTCAATCTCCCGCCAGTCCCAAAAAGAAGCAAATATCCTGAACTCAAGTTTATCTTGTGAAGACTTGATAATTAGCAAACATGATACAATATATCAAACATCCTAGTGAATATTGCCTATCCAATTTTGATTAAACAATTTTATTAATATCTAATCGAATTCCATTTGCTGCTTTATTTGCCATTTCATCTGCAAAATGATTTCTTTCTCTATAAATGTGGGTGATCATGACTGCCTCAAAGACTTGATGATGCTCAACACCCTTCCTAGCAATGCATTCATTCTCCAGTTTGGGGTTGCCTCTTTCCTCAGAGCATTGATCACTATTGTCGAATCTCCTTGAATTTCCAATCATTCAATCCCTAAAGATTTGCATTTGAGTAGTCCTATCACTAATGCCTGAAATTCTACTTGATTATTGGTTCCCTATTCTAGGGGTTCAATTTTTTTTGCAATGTTCCTTCTATCCCATTTATAAATGACACATTCTACACTCGAAATACTTGGATTTCCTATAGGTGCTCCATCAAAATTTAACTTATACAATCCCTCTCTAGGTAGTTCCCACCTACAATCTAGTCTGGCTTGTTTACTTTCCTCCCCTCCCTCCCCAAAAAATTGGGGGATTTTAAGTCCTCCCCACCAACCCTTGGATAATCCATCCCAATGTGTAAAAGAGGGGTTTTTATGAGATAGCTTCTCATTTCTACTATTAACTACCTCCACAATGGCAATTTCAATTTTGTTGAGTAATATTTCACTATTCATCTTTATCTCTTTAAAGATTCTTCGGTTCCTTTCCTTCCAAATCTCCCATACTATAATTGAAGGGCTGGCAATCCACAATCCACTATATAAACCAAATCTATTTAAAATTGGCCAACTTTTAAATAGGCTTAGTATATCAAGAGGTAGTGTTGTGGTCCACCCTAGTTTAGCACACAACCATTGCCACATTGAAGAGAGTATGGACACTGTAGGGAAAGATGACAAATGGTTTCTTCTTTTTGCTCACATAAGACACATCTCGAGGGTCCTTTAAAAACAATTCTCTTGAACCATTCTTCTGTGAGAACTCTCCCTTTTAGCATTGCCCAAGTAAAAATACCAGCTTTGGGAAGACATCCTTTATTCCAACATAATTGCAGAGGTAGTTCTGATTGATTCTAATTTTGCTGCTTGATGATATCCTTATATCCCTCCTTAACAGATTATGAACTTGAATTTGCCCCAGTCCATATCAGTTTGTCTCTTTCTTTCCTGAAAGCCATTTGTCTTCCCCAAGAATCTCTTGGAGTTGTCATAAATCTTCTCTTGGAACATTTAGATTATCAAGAGATTTCCATTCCCACTCTCCAACTCTCCCCGCATCTTTAAATCTTACACAATCCTACAAATAAGAACCCTAGGCCCTCTCACATCTATCTTTTAATCTTTCCATGATCATCATAGACATAATAGAAGGATGCCCCCCCCCCCCCCCCAAATGAATCATCCCATAATAATGCCTTAGAACTGTTTGCTACATCCCAAGTCAATATTTTCATAACCAGTTCTCAACAAGAGAGGATGAAGTTCCATACTCTGGATCCTCTAGGAGCCTATAGGAGGGTTGTTTGTTCTGAATATTGCCTCCACATCTTCACCCACTAGATATTTTCCTTGTAAGATTTTAACCCATTTGAGATGTGGCTGCTCATATATTTTCCACACCAATTTTGCACCTAAAGCTCGGTTCTGCCACACTTGATTCCTCAACCCTACCCCACCATACTTTTTTGGTTTGCACATTGAATCCCAAGATATTAATGCCATTTTCTTCTTCTCTTCCAATCCTTGCCAAAAGAATGACCTCATCCTCTTGTTAAGTCTTTCAGAAGCACCTATATGAAGAGTCAGGCAAGACATGAGATAGATGGGCATAACAAGCATAACTACCCTAAATATAACCACTCTTCCAACCCATGTTAGCCATTTGCCTTTCCATGAGGTCAATTTCTTCTCCACCTTCTCCTTTAATGGGTCCCATAATTTCAATGACCTTATGCCACTTTCAAGTGGTAGGCCAAGATATTTCCAAGGTAGATTGCCCTTGTTAAACTTCAGTATTTTTAGGATTTCTCTTTCCATCCATGGTTGAATGAAAAATAAGAAAACCTATGTCTTTTCTAGACTGATTTTCTGTCCTAAAACCTTAGTATAGTTATCCCAGATGGTCTTAAAGTTTGAAGCCTCCTAAGTGGATCCTACCCCCATTAGCATTGTATCATCCACAAATTGTTGATGTGTCACATCCGAGACAGTGTTGGTAATACTAATCCCTTTAATATTTCCCAAGGATTGTTCTTTTTGATTGTTTCTACCCAATGCCTCTGCCATAATGATAAAAAAGAAGGGAGAGAGTGGATCCCCTTGTCTTAACCCTTTGGAAGCCTCAAAGTAACACTTAGGAGAACCATTGATGATTACTGAGAATTTTGGAGTGGCTATGCAATAGAAGATCAACTCTAACCATTGTTTTCTATAACCAAATGCTTCTAGACATTTACATAGGAATCTCTAATATACCTTATCATAAGATTTCTTTATGTCAAGTTTGATTAGCATGTTGTGTAGTTTTTTTGTTTGAATAGAGTGGATTGCTTCTTGAGCTATAATAATACCATCTAAAATAGATATACCTGGCACAAATCCCGATTGCTCCTCTGAGATAATTTGTGGTGATACTAGATTTAAGTGATTAGCTAAAGCTTTCACTAAAACCTTATACAGGGTGTTGCATAGATATATTAATGGTCTATAATCATCAAAACCTCTTGTGTCTTCCTTTTTAGGGATCAAAACTAGGAAATTGTTATTGATTTCCTTTAGAAATCTACCTCCATTTCTACCTGCTTCCAGAGCTTCTATCATCTCATGACCTAAGATGTGCCAACATTTTTTATAAAAGCTTGTAGGAAACCCGTTCGGTCTGGGGGTTTTGTCGAGATGTAATTGGGATAGAGCTATATGTATCTTTGTCTCAGTAAACTTTGCTGTCAAGTTGAGATTTTGTCTTTCAGATATCTTCTTGGGAATACAAGCTAACATCTCTGCTTGGTCAATTAAATTAGAGCCTTCACAGTTATTAAATATTTCTTTGTATTAATTAACACTTTATTTTTCTACATCCTTTAACTTATCCACCACCGATCCATCCTCTCTGGTGATACTGAGTATCCTATTGGTTCCTCTTCTAACCTTGGTGCTCACATGAATTTTTTTTTGAGTTACTATCCCCCTCTTCCAACCAAGTTTCTTTGGATTTCTATCTCTAGAAAATCTCTTCTTTACTTAGTAATTCATGACACTCTGATAACAACATTCTTTCTTGTTCATAAAACCTTGTATCCATACCCTTTTTGATGACATCTTCTGAAACTACCTTCAGCTCATCCTCCACTTCCTTTTTTCTTATAAAAATATTTTGGAATTTTTCTCTATTCCATTTTAGCAGCTTCTGTTTTATTGATTTCATTTTTGAAACAAAGTAGAACGATTTCGAACCAACGTACCTCCTTCCACCACCTCTCAATGAGGTCATAAAATTCTCCATCCTTCATCCAGATGTTTTAAAATTTGAAGGGGCTATGTTTGGATCTTTGTTCTTCCATAATATCTAACATTACTGGGTAATGATCCAATCCTACCTAGGCTACAATAGCTGAAGCCATTTCTCCTTTAAAAGACAATACATCTCCTTTAAAAAAGAATCTATCTAGTTTTTCTGCTATATTAATAAAACCTTTTCTTTTGTTGTTCCAGGTGAACACCTTGTTCTCACACTTTATATCTACTAGATTGTTTCGAGTGACCCAATATTTGAAATCAATTTGTACTTGTAGCGCCCTTTAAATGCCCCCTTTCTTTTTTGATAGATGTAAAATGGAATTGAAGTCTCCCCCTATAATTGTGTGAGGAGAGTCATAGTTTCTAAGAAATTCGTCAATGTCTCTCCATAGTGCTCTTTTCTTGTTTTTCTAGATCAGACCATAAACATTAACCATTCTAAAACTTACCCCACTGTTAATACTCCTCACAAAGTCTACCATCCAATTGTTCCTCTTTGCTATTAGCTCCACACTCACTCTTCTAGGGTTCCATAGGATGGCTAAACCTCCTGCAACACCATCAACTTGAACTACCCTATATTCCCAAGGCCCTAAACTCTTTTTAAATCCTTCCATTTCATCCTTATTTGGTTTTGTTTCTTGAATTTAAACTATCTCTAGTTGCAACTTTTTAATACCATGCTTGATTAAGCGCCTCTTGTTAGGAGCATTGAGGGCCCTAACATTCCACATTAGTAGCTTCATATTTCCTTGGGAAAGATCTTCCTCTTCCCTTCATTCAACACTGATGTAATCTTGGTTTGATCTATAGCATAACCATCTATTAGCCTAAGTTCAGCTAGCAACTTTCTACCTCTCCTTTTCCCTCATGATTTGCCATCTTCTGGTTTCTCTTTCTAGGGACAACAAATACATAAACCCAAACACTCCTGATCTCTTATCCCACCCTCCATGTTAGCGAAATTTCCTTCTTCCAATGGTAAACCTTGCTCCATCTCTTCTATCCCCTCATTTTCCAAAATATTTTGTATCATGTTGTAATTGGCTTCTCTAAGAATCTCCAAATTTATGTTTGTTGATGTGGACAAGCCTATAAATTCACATACAACCTCTAATTTAGATGGACAATTCCCCTGTCCAGAAGTTCCCATTATTGTCTTAGGAACTCTTTCTTCATCCATGTTCTCTAGCATTTCAAGGTTTCCTCCTCCCTTAAGGAGATTCATTTGATTGGAAATATCCTTACTGAGAGCATCATTATCCTTCTTTAAATTCTCCAATTCGCCAATAGAGCGTGCTATTATGCTTTGATTTTGTGTTTTTAGGGGCTCCTCTTCATTGTTGCCCAAGCTCTTCTCGAAGATTATGTTTGAGGTATCTAAAATCCTAACAGAGTCCCAACCCCTAAGTTTGTGTTCCTGGAATTTTCATTTTCTTCTTTTTGGTTCATTTGAACATGTTTGAGGCCGGACCTAGATTACAACCTGAGTTATCTCCCAGAGTTTTTAGCTCCATATGGGTAGCTTCCTTGCTCATACACCCTATATTTGGTGAGTCACCCCCCTCTATTTTACTCCCATCCTTGCTTTGATCTTCCACATTATCTCTTATGTCATTATTGGAATTTTTTGATCCTAGTGGGGGGTAATAGCTACCAAATTTCATGTCTTTTCTCATTACGCATTTCCCAGGGTTTTTGCTCTTCAATTCTTCAATTATTTGCTTCCATCTGCCAAACTTTAATAGGATTTCCAATTCTTTTTAAATTCTTAATTTTGAATCAACCTCCACATATAGGTTGGCCACATCCTCTGACTTCCCAATCAGGAAATCCTCTTCTATACCTAGACAAGTGCCTAATGTGTCTCCTATTCTAATTAGGGCTTCTTCTGGCCAAAATTATGATGGGAGACCCACCAGACTAATCCAAATTTGTTTTTTGTCTATGTTATGTTTTTGAGGATCAAACCCTAGTTTCCAATTAAGTCTATAAAAGCTAGAACCCTTGAAAAAAATAGGTCTACCATACAATAGATCCATTTTCAAATGTGGATTAATGCATTCTATTAGAAAAAAAATTATTCTATAGGGGTCGAATGCATAACTTTCCTAGATATGATTCTCTCCACCATGCCATAATATCTTCCTACAAGCTCTCATTCCCATTCCACTTGACAAATAACGCTCTCTCCTTCAATCAATCCATAGATGATTTAAGAAGGTTTGGTGGGAGCACAATCATTTGACTCTTGATTTTCTTCACATAAGTTAGATCCCTTCTCTGCCAAGCTTCCTCTATATCTTTTTTGGGCCATCGATCTCATCCTCCCTATGGTTTAGCATTCCATTGCATGTCACTGTTCTGATTCTTTAATGTTAATATCACCATTAAATATAAGACAATAATATTTTAAGTAGCTTTAATGTTAATATCACCATTTAATTAGGTTTGTTCATTAATATTTTTAATAATACAATTGGTTTTTATAGTTACATTTGTTAATTTAAAATAGTAATTATTTTTAATCCCTTTTTTTTATGATAATTTTTGTATTTTAAAAGGTTGAAAATTGTGTAATTATTATAATAATTCATCATGCATAAAAAATAATAATAATTTATAATAAAAAATATATATTTAACCTAATAACTATATGTCCCAATTATAGGAATGGTGAAAATGCAAATTAATGCGATAAGTAGAAACATTTCTGCAAACCTCCTGAAACTACCCCGTAGGCAGGGGAGGATTAACAGGACATGGCAGAATGGTTTTAATCTACAGGGGGTCCATAAAAATGTTGTGGGCACCTCAAACAGATTTGATGCCCTGAATACCTCTCATTCATGCACCACAGGAGAAAATTCAACTAATTTACAACTTAATGAAATATGCAAAAAGGTTGTCGGGGTTCCAAAGGGTTTCCTTCTCGGCCAGAGGAATACAGATGATCCTTCCTTAACTTCAGCAAAGCCGGCTTGGAAATAGACTCAGCGAAACCCTAGGGCACCTTTAAAAAAACAGGCAAATCCTTTAACACAACAGAGAGGGGAATTTTACAACATCTCGAAGGCCTCTCGGGATAAATGGTACCCTAACAATGGGGGTAAGTGCACAAAGATGGTGGTAAAAAAGGGGGGTATAAGTGGACACTTTTTTTTTTCTGAAATTAGGTGAACCTAAACTTGGAGGCAAAATTTGAAAGTCATCCACTCAAGATATGAAGATAATCAAAGAACAAATATTGTAGTACTCTGAATATAGTTTCCAAACTACTAAACTTTTTTAAAATTGGATAAGATTAAGGGGGTCAAATTCGCTCACAAAAAATAGACCTTGATTTTTTCAGAAAAAACATAACATAGTGTCTGACGTGCGCATCAAAAAAGTCATATTTAGATTTAGTATTTTGACAAATCCTTTGGCAAAAAGATAGGTAAGAGTGAACACTAGAAGATGTGTATTTTTTTGTAATTTTTTGTTGAGTATTTGTTTTTTTATGATTTTTCCGATAGAGCACATCTTGAAAATTAGGTACCTGTTCGTACGCGAAGCATAAGTTGCACTAAAAAAATCGAAAATGCAATTTTTAAAAAAAAATTGTAAAGAATCAAGTTCACTACAACAATATATAAATTTTTTAAAATTTGGATAATTATATCAAAAGTTATTAAAAAAATGGTGCACATATGTCTATGAGAACTATGGAGACACTGGTAAAAGAAATTCAATAATAACATTTCAAATTTGAAAAAAAAAAAATGGTTAGAAAGCTCAGAGTGAAAATATGGTGGAAATTTTAGAAATACCCACTTGATGATGTGTAAACCTGATGATGACAAAGTCGAGAAACCAAGTTGATAAAATAAAACATGCCAAAAAAGAGGGAAATGGAGGGAAATCAAACTTCCAAACCGTAGCTTTGTCATCCAGGCCTATTTCCAAGCCTAACAGACAAAAGAGCGTATGGGGTACCTATGGTATAAAAAGCGCATACGAGGTACTTATGGTGTAAGAAGTGCGTACATTCTATCTTTACTATAAAAAGCGCGTACGCGCTATTTGTACTATAAAAAGCGTGTACGCGCTATTTGTACTATAAAAAGCACGTACGCGTTATTTTTACTATAAATAGCACGTACGGGCTAAGTTTGTTAAATTTTGGGAGTGTGTATAATATGCTATTGTATATATATAATGTGTATATACATATAATATATAATTTATATATAATATAAAAAATAAAAAAATATATAATATTTATATATATATATATGTATGTATATAATAATATATAATATATTAAATATATATATATGTGTATGTATGTGTATTGTCTCCCTCTCTCTCTCTCTCTCTCTCTCTCCCTCCAATATATATTCTTTTTGTTTGCATATATATAAGGTCAAGGTGGTCGGTTTTCAAATGAACGTATTGGTTTCTTTGGATCATGTGGATGTATTGGTTGGATAATATTTATGGGTCGTATGGTGTACTAAGGGGTCATATGGTGTATTATGACCCCTTAGGTGTTGTTATGGGTCATATGGTGTCCTAAAGGGTCATATGGTATTCTATGACCCCTTAGGATACCATATGATCCCTTACATGTCATTAGAGGTCATATTATTTCCTAAGAGGTCATATGGTGTTCTATGACCCCTTAGGACACCATATGACCCCTTAACACACCATACGACCCATAACGACACCATATGGTGTCCTAAGGGGTCATAGGATGTCATATGACCCCTCAGTACACCATACAACCCATAACAACACCATATGGTGTCCTATAGGGTCATTTGGTGTTTTATGGCCCCTTAGGACACTATTTGGCGTCATTATAGGTCCTATGGTGTGCTAAGGGATCATATAGTGTCCTATGACCCCTTAGAATACCATATGACCCCTTAGATGTTGTTAGGGGTCATATTGTGTTCTAAGGACCTTATATGGTGTCCTATGAGCCATTAGGACACCATATGGTATCGTTATGTGTCTTATGTTGTCGTATGATCCCTAGGACACCTTATGACCACTTAGGACACCATATGGTGTCATTAGGGGTCATATGCTGTCCTAAGGGGTCATATGGTCTCCTATGACCCCTTAGGACACTATTTGACCCCTTAGGACTCCATATGGTGTGATTATGGGTCGCATGGTGTCCTAAGAGGTCATATAGTGTTTTATGATCCCTTAGGACACCATTTGGTGTCATTATGGGTTGTATGGTGTGCTAAGGGGTCATATGGTGTCTTATGACCCCTTAGGACTCCATATGACCTCTTACGTGTCGTTATGGGTCATATGGTATTCTATGATCCCTTAGGACACTATATGATCCCTTAGGAGTCCATATGATGTTGTTATGGGTCATATTGTGTCCTAAAGGGTCATATGGTATTCTATGATCTCTTAGGACACCATATGATCCCTTAGGTGTCATTAGAGGTCATATTGTTTCATAAGAGGTCATATGGTGTCCTATGACCCCTTAGGACACCATATGACCCCTTAAGACACCATACGACCCATAAAGACATCATATGGTGTCCTAAGGGGTCATAGGATGCCATATGACCCCTCAAGATACCATACGACCCATAAAAACACTATATGGTGCCCTAAAAGGTCATATGGTGTTCTATGACCCCTTAGGATACTATTTGGCATCATTATAGGTCCTATGGTGTTCTAATGGATCATATAGTGTCATATGAACCCTTAGGATACCATATGATCCCTTAGATGTTGTTAGGGGTTGTATTGTGTTCTAAGGGTCATATGGTGTCCTATGAGCCATTAGAACACCATATGGTATCGTTATGTGTCTTATGTTGTCGTATGACCCCTAGGACACCTTATGACAAGTTAGGACACCATATGGTGTCATTAGGGGTCATATGCTGTCCTAAGGGGTCATATGGTCTGCTACGACCCCTTAGGACTCCATATGGTGTCATTATGGGTTGTATGTTGTCCTAAGAGGTCATATAGTGTTTTATGACCCCTTAGGACACCATTTGGTGTCATTATGGGTTGTATGGTGTGCTAAGGGGTCATATGGTGTCTTATAACCCTTTAGGACTCCATATGACCTCTTATGTGTCGTTATGGGTCATATGGTGTTCTAACGGGTCATATGGTGTTCTATGATCCCTTAGGACTCCATATGATCCCTTAGGACTCCATATGGTGTCATTATGGGTCGTATGGTGTCCTAAAGGGTCATATGGTATTCTATGACCTCCTAGGACATCATATGATCCCTTAGGTGTCATTAGAGGTCATATTGTTTCCTAAGAGGTCATATGGTGTCCTATGACCCCTTAGGACACCATATGACCCCTTAAGACACCATACAACCCATAATGACATCATATGGTGTCCTAAGGGGTCATAGGATGCCATATGACCCCTCAAGATACCATATGACCCATAACACCACCATATGGTGCCCAAAAGGGTCATATGGTGTTCTATCACCTCTTAGGACACTATTTGGCATCATTATAGGTCCTATGGTAGTCTAAGGGATCATATAGTGTCCTATGACCCGTTAGATGTTGTTAGGGGTCGTATTGCGTTCTAAGGGTCATATGGTGTCCAATGACCCATTGGACACCATATGGTATTGTTATGTGTCTTATGGTGTTGTATGACCCCTAGGACACCATATGATGTCATTAGGGGTCATATGGTGTCCTAAGGGGTCATATGGTCTCCTACAACCCCTTAGAACACTATTTGACCCCTTAAGACTCCATATGGTGTCCTTATCGATCGTATGGTGTCCTAAGAGGTCATATAGTGTTTTATGACCCCTTAGGATACCATTTGGTGTCATTATGAGTCGTATGGTGTGCTAAGGGGTCATATGGTGTCTTATGACCCCTTAGGACTCCATATGACCTCTTATGTGTCGTTATGGGTCATATGGTGTCCTATGACCCCTTAGGACATATGCATGGATCTCTAGAATACCATATGACCCCTGAGAATACCTTTTTAACCTAGAGAGGGAGAGAGGGGGAGGAGAGGGAGGCAATGGGAGAGAGATACACCTAGGAGAGGAGGAGAGAGAGAGAGAGAGAGAGAGAGAGAGAGAGAGAGAGAGAGAGAGAGAGAGAGAGAGAGAGAGAGAGAGAGAGAGAGAGAGAGAGAGAGAGAGAGAGAGAGAGACCTATTAGGTGAAGGGAGGAAAGGTGAGAGAGAGAGAGAAAGAGAGGGTGAGAGATAGAGAGAGTTTGGGTGAGAGGGAGGAAGGGGTGGAAGGATATTACAAGAGACTAGAGAGAGAGGTGCGAAGAGAGGGAGATAGGGAGAGAGTGAGAAAGAGAGGTAATGAGAAAGGGAGAGAGGGAGGGAGAGGGGAGTGGGGGAGAGTGAGAGAGAGACACCTGAGAGAAGGATAGAGTGAGATAGAGAGAACGAGGATGAGAGAGAGAGAGAGAGAGAGAGAGAGAGAGAGAGAGAGAGAGAGAGAGAGAGAGAGAGAGAGAGTTAAGTGAAAAATAGAAAGGGAGGTGGGGAGGTAGGGAGAGAGTGGGAAAGAGATACACTTGGCAGAGGAGAGTGAGATAGAGAGATAGAGAGGCAGATAGGGAGAGAGACTTGAGAGAGAGAGAGAGAGAGAGAGAGAGAGAGAGAGAGAGAGAGAGAGAGAGAGAGAGAGAGAGAGAGAGAGAGAGAGAGAGAGAGAGAGAGAGAGAGAGAGAGAGAGAGATATATAAAAGAGAGAAAGAGAGTGAGGGAGATGAGAAAGAGACAGAGAGATACCCAAGAGAGGGAAGAAAGTAGAGAGGGATATGCCTAAGAGACAAAAAGGTAGGGGTTAAGGAAGAGAGAGGGGGAATGTAGGGAAGAGATGAGAGACATAATGTTGATATGAGCATGTTGATTACTGAAATTTGACTAAGTCTGAAATTTATAAGAATACTCAAAAAACTAGAATCTGCATTATAACTCTTAGAGATCTGGAACCACTCTCAAACATCCTGACAATATATACATAAAATATAACTTAAAGTATAAATGTTATATTTTAAAGATAAAAGACAAAGAGAAATGTCACTTATACTTAAATGTTATAGTTTATGTATATATCCTATTGAAAAACCTAATGGAATGCTAAGTGAATTGCATTTTATTGACAGACAGAACCGCGTACGCGGTTTTAGTTTTTAAACCACGTACACGGTTAGTATTCTTTAAACCGCGTACGCAGTTAGTATGTTTTAAATTGCGCACATGGTTTAGCTTTGGTTAGGCTCAGCAAAACGAGCCTAAACGTGTACAGGGTTCTTTAAATTTGAAATACCTCGTATGCGTGTTGGTGTTTTTCATGTGTTTTTTTTGGCGTGTCCACTTTTCTGACCTCCATCTTTGTGCACTTACCCATAGAAGGATTTCATTTTTACCATTCTCCCAAGCGGAGAGTTTTTCTCGAGCCCAAAAAGATGTTGCTTCAGGGGCTAACATAATAAAATTAGGGTTAAGAAGACCCTCTGTGATAAGCTCAAAGTCAACCATCCAAACCAGATGCAGGGAGGGTATCAACCCTAAGCAATGCCCTAAAATCATCCAGAAGCCACCATGCTTCAACGCGGATAACATAGTGATAATAAGCGACAAACACACAGATGAATTGTGGGAATGTTACAATGAACTTGGGCTCTTTGGCAAATGGTTTGGATTTGGAGCGTCGACCTTTGATGTCTTCCATTGGTTGAAGTCCGCCACGGAAAATCAGATAAGTATTACCTGTCTGGAAAATGATTTTCTATTTATCAAATGCAATTCATGTGAACTTAAAAATCATTTACTTAGAAACAATCACATATTTTTTAAAGGTTATTGTTTCAAATTTTTTAATTGGAAACCTAATTTCTCCCCCATAGTTTTTGATAAACATAGGGTGCCAAAATGGATTTGACTCCCTAAAATGCCGGTTGAATTAATCCATAACCATACCCTAAAAAAATTAGGGGATTTTTAAGGAGGATTTGAGGGTTTGGAGGAAAATTACATGGAATCCTCTGATATTAAAATATTAGCCAACGTTGAGATAGATAAACTGAAATTCAAACCCATCAAAATCATTACAAACCATTCGATCTACCAGATTCAACCAGAGATCCTTATGAGTGATATCACATCCAATGATGTTATCTCCCCTATTCAGAATATTGAGAGAAAATGTACTAAGACTAAGATTGATTCTGGAACAGATAAGGATATAAACATAAAATTCAACCCAAAAGGAGGTTTTGTGTTCAACAAACGAAACCCCAGGGCTAAGGAACTTGTAAACATTCAAAAAATGGCAGAATATGAAAAAGATAAAGCAAAAATTGAAAACACGCCTAAAGAACCAGTGAGGGAACAAAGAAGAAATGATATAGAGAACAAAGAAAGTGACGCTACACCATTAATAAACAGGGATTCTAAAGCATAGAGTGAAGATACTGGACAAGTACACAGTCCCCTGAGGTATGATGCTAACATTGATAACCAGGAAGAAACAATAGAAAACATCGAAAATATGGAGGAAAACAATGAGGAACCAGATAACCACCCCATACCACACGCAACAGAGAAGGCAAGATGCTCTAAAAAGAAGAAAAAGAACAAGAACAAAAAAGGAAAAAAAATAATAAAAAAGGAAAAAAGAAAAAGAAAAAGAACTCCAACAATAACAACAGTGAAAAGGATATGGAAAGTGAAGAAAGGAGGGAAAAAGAAAATAAATGAATCCTTGAGTATGTTGGCAATGAAGTTACGAATGACCTCATTGAACTATTCATTAATGAAATAGCAGATGAGGAGGAACTGGCATTACAAAAAACATTGCTAGCAAGAAAATTATGCAAACTTAATATAACCGAGGAAGAAGTATAGAACCATAAATATGATGTAGTAATGGATAAAGTGAACAACCTAGGGATAGCTAAAACCATAGAAACCTGCTCACCCCCGGATTATGCTTCTGAACTAAAAAAGAGGGGAAGAAAATCAATTGCTGAATTACTAACCAAAGCAGGAAGCACTGCTGGCCAGACTAAAATCACAAACCTTTTTGAGGCAGGGAAGGGGAAGTACCTTCCCATAGTGTTATGAAACTCCTTACTTGGAATGTTAGGGGCTTGAATGCCCCTAACAAGCAACGTATCTTTAAGCATTGCATAGCTAAATTCAATCCAGAGTTATTATTAATACAGGGAACTAAATTAAATAACAGTGAAATGACAAACCTTAACAAAAAATTAGGTATCAGAGAATTAGAAGGACAAACTGCTTGTGGAGCCTCAAGTGGATTGGCCATCATATGGGATCCCAGGCTAATATCCTTTAAACTAATAAGCAAAAGCCCAAATTGGATGTGTGGCTGGGCTATAATCATCAAAAGCAACTTAAAATTTATTATAATTAATGTCTATGGACCTATCCAAACACAAGCAAAAAGACAAGTGTGGAATGAAATTGAGAGTTTCCTTTTAAGTGACATAGATCAAACATACATAATATGTGGGGATTTCAATGCAATCTTAGATCCCAAGGAAAAATGGGGAGGTAATAAAAAAATTACCCAAACAAGTCAATACTTCAAAGATTGGACACATAAGTTTAACTTGTTGGAATTCAAGACTAAAAATGATGCCTTTACTTGGAATAATAGAAGATAAGGTTTTTGCAACATTGTAGAAAAACTAGACAGATTCTTCCTTTGTGGGAATCTCACACAGTCTTATGAGTCCTCAGTCCTCCCGTTCTCAGGATCAGACCCCAGTCCATTTGATCATATCAGAGGAACTAAAGCCAACCAAAACCCCCTTTCGCTTTGAAAAAATGTGGCTTAGGGATGAAAATCTAATACAATTAATAGAAAAATGGTGGAATGAAACAGAAGTCATAGGTTCCAAAACTTTCAAAGTAGTAACCAAACTAAAAAAGATAAAGCAACAATTAACAATATGGAACAAAGTGCACTTTGGAAATATCTTCACACAAAAAAGAGAAATTGAGATAGAAATGGAGAAAACTAATGAGGAGGTAATTAGGCTTGGGATGGATAACATGCTTTATCAAAAGGAAAAAACCAATCTGGCCCAGTATGAAGAAATCCTCACCAGAGAAGAAATATATTGGAAACAAAAATCTAGGGAACATTGGCTAGATGCTGCGGATAGAAACACAAGCTTCTTCCACAACAACACAAAACAACGAAGAGCTATAAACATAATCAAAAAAATAAAACTAAACTCAGGAAACTTCAATGATGACCCTGAGAAGATAGCCAGGGAAGCAATAGAGTATTTTGAAACTATCCTTAATAATAAAGAAGGCTCCAGGTGGACTAATGAGAGTGAATTCTTAAAATACATTCCCAAATTAATCTCTAAAGAACACAACTTGATGCTTAATAAAAAACTATCTATGGAAGAAGTGGAAACAACTTTATTCCAAATGGGACTGGATAAGGCTCCTGGCCCTGATGGGTTCCCAACACACTTTTTTCAAAAATGTTGGAGCTTCATGGGGAAGGAAATTACAGAAGCACTAGAGGGAATGAGAAACTCAGGAAAGATTCTAAGAGAACTAAATAACACATTCATAGCTTTAATACCAAAAAAGGAAATAGTGGACTGTTTTGAGGATTTCCGACCAATAGCATTATGCAATACCCTTTATAAATTACTCACAAAAACAATTGCTAATAGACTTCACAAACTTCTCCCCATAATCATCAGTGAGGAACATACTGGTTTTGTGCTAGGCAGATCTATTTATGATAGCATAATCATTGCTCAAGAATCAATTCATTCAGTACAAAAAAATAAGGCTCCAAGCATGATGATAAAACTAGATATTAAAAAGGCATATGATAAAGTAGATTGGCACTTTCTATGCAAATGTCTTGAATCATTCGGGTTCAATAAGCAATGGATCAATCTGGTCTATGAATGCATTGCAACACCTAGAGTATCAATCTTAGTCAACGGGGCCTCAGAAGGTTTTTTTGAAACCTCAAGAGGTCTCAGACAAAGGGATCCCCTCTCCCCCTTTCTTTTTGTTATCATGGCAGAATCATTGGGAAGGATGATCAATAGGGAGAGAGAAACACAACAACTAAAAGGTATTAAAATTACTTCTGACATGGAATCAATTACCCATCAACAATTTGTTGATGACACCATGTTGTTTGGATTAAGTGATACAATAGAAGCAAAAACACTTAAAAAAATCTTAAACAACTACTCTACCATCTTTGGACAGGAAATCAACACTTTGAAATCCAACATTATCTTTTTTAACACAAATAAAGAACTCCAAAGGAAAATCTTAAACATTCTTAAATACAAAACATGAGAATTACCATGCAAATACCTAGGACTTCCCTTAGACAAAGGGATCAGATCATCCAAATTGTGAGATCAGGTGGTCTCCAAAATTACAAAAAGGATCTCCTCCTCGAAAGGAAAATGGTTATCCTCTGCCGGTAAGGCCACCATGATTAAGTCGGTTCTCTCAGCAATGCCAATTTACCAACTCTCATGCATGGATCTTCCCTCAACCAAGAGAAAGGAAATCACAAAACATATGAGGACATTTATTTGGCAAGGCTTTGAAGACAAATTCAGACTACTATTGATAGCATGGGATAAGATATGCATGCCCAAGGATATGGGGGGTTTGGGTATCAAAGATCTAAAAATCGAAAGCAAGGCTCTGGGAGAAAAGCTTGTCTGAAGAATTTATAATAACCCTAAATTCAAATGGGCGCAAATCCTTTATAACAAATACCTGCATAATCAGGACCCCATAAGCATTTTTAGGACAGCCCGCCCACATAAAGGCTCCAAAATTTGGAACTTTATGCTTGAATATAGAGATATCATAATGGACAAGCTAACATGGAATATTGGAAATGGGGCGGATGCCCCTTTCTGGAGAGACTCCTGGGGGGCTCAAACTTCCATCAACAAACTTCATAACTTCAACAAAATTATACCCACCCTTGAAGAGCAATGGGGAGATAATGTAAAAGACTATGTGGAGCAATTCTGCATTGGGGGCCTCAAACAATGGAGAAGGAAACCAATGGATAATCTAAACCTTCTAGACCAAGAAAGATCCCTCTTAGCTCAGATCCTAACCTCAAGAAGCCCCACTTTAAATTTTGAAGAAGACAAACTGATGTGGGCTGGATCCAAGAGGGGAAAGTATGAAACTAAGGAGGGATATAAACAACTATTAATCAAGGAGAATAACCCAAGTTCCAACATACCCCTAACACTCTGTTGGGATAAAAGGTGCCTTCCGAAAGTTGGCTTGTTTGCATGGTTGGCAATTCAAAATCGGCTCCTCACCAATGAAACCTTTAGAAAACTAGGTTATGAAGGCCCCAACAGGTGCCCATTATGTGAAATGGAGGAAGAAAACTCTAATCATCTACTGTTAACTTGCGATTATGCACACAATTGTTGGGGATGGTTGAAAAAATAGTTGAACTGGTATACCCCTATTCCTAACACTATCTTTGACCTATTCCATGCATGGCCCATTCAGAACATAGGTTGTATGTATGAGAATTTATGGATCATTGCCCCCTCCATTATGATCTGGGAAATCTGGAAGGAAAGAAATAGGAGGATTTTCAAAGATAGTAAAATGCACTGGGCCCAACTAACCAATAAAATCGAAGCAACCATAGTTGAAATGATAAACAACTAGACCTCTAACTATCAGAGGGATGTCAATATGTCCTATTGGTATGAAAAAATGAGACTAAGGTGGAAGGGTCTAAAGATCCCACCCTTCATAGGTAAAGGTCCACCATCCAACAACATAGCACGTGCTGTATATATATATATGTGTGTATATATACATATATAAATATATATACATACATAAATATATATATGTATAAATATATATACATATATATATGTATAAATATACATATATATATATATGTATGTATATATGTATGTATGTATATATAAATACATAAATATATATATGTATATATAAATACATATATATATATGTATGTATATATATACATACATATAGCTACATAGCTAAATATATATATATTTATTTATTTTATCTATTATATAAATAAATACATTCCATATAATGGTTTTATATATATATATATAAATATATATATATATATATAGTTAGTTCTGATACTTAATGTAAAGTACAGATGCCAGTAGCTAACAAGATGAGAGGGGGGGGGGGGGGGGTGAATCATTCAAACTTAAACTTCCATAAAATCAACAGATTCAACCTCAGTAACTTATACTTCAGCAACTTAACCAAAAACCGTTAAACATGCAAACTTATGAACACAAAATCATAATAACACTCATAACACCAGATTTAACATGGAAACCCAAATAGGGAAAAACCACTGTGGGATTTCAGACCCACTAAGAAATATAATCTTCTCGAGTATGCTCGGTTAAAAGCAAATCCTGTTAAAGATTACAAACACATTGCTAGATGTGACCCGGTTAAGGGATTTCCCTCAGATCTGTTAGAATCTTCACTTTGTTAGAAGTGACCTTGTTAAAGGATTTCAAACACTCACTTAGAATGTTACCTTGCTAGAGGGTTTACATATAAGACTGTTAAGTCCACTCGGTTAAGAGACTTTCTGTCACTTACAAATTAACAGTAATAAAATATATCTGCAACTTCACATCTAAAATGCTAAAGAAGATTCTTATTTGCTAAAAACAATCTAGTCATAGGACTTATCTTGTCCCTCTGCTGGGATCTCTACTCTGTTATTCAAACAGGTCTTCAAGCTTCTGTTCTTGGTAATCACTATGTAGCATCCCTGTGCATACACTTGCCCGCATACATTGTTTATTAACAATTCCTTATTTATAAACAATTGCTAACCGCTAAATCTCATTGATCACATTTCCCATGATCAATCTTAGCTATCAGATCTTCAAACTTGACTAGGTTCAATGCATCCTTCTGATCTGAAAATGTTTTACCTTACCTCGGGACTTGCATTCCTATCTTGGAACTTGCATAAGGTTATTGCGGTTCAATCTGCGCTGTAGATCTTCCTGCCAATTTTCCTTTGCCATAGATCCTTAACAAACTTCATACACGACATACCAATCATTTATACATCTCCAGCTAATCATTGTCCTTCATTAAATAATGCTTTTATCCATCCCATGCACACTGTCATAACTCGGTTGCAACTCGGTAAATACTAAACTTTACTTGGTACACATTTCGCCTTCATTAACCGATATCGATAACCTTAGGGTTTACCGACTAGGTTCATTGCTCGGTTGCATAGTATAGTATTAAACTTACAATCAACAACATATGTAGGATATCAAAACAATCTAAACATCATGATCTCATCATTGTCTAACTCGGTAATAGTTGCCCATTGAATAACTTATTCCTCCCTTTATTCATTACTGTCACAACCCTCCTTTATTACCTTTTTATTTAAATACAAAACTCTATTATATTGAATTAATATTGTAAGGGAATAAAAATAATAAAACACACACACACATGGAAAAAATATATATATTTTTAATTGGTTATTTAATTTCCCTCACCCAAATTAAGGCACATGTTGTAGGAGGAATAAGAAGCTTCTAGAGGCTTCTCCACCACCCTTGCATGTAACTCCTCCCACTAAGCCTAATCAATTTGCATGGAGGCCAAATTGGGAGAGAATCTCTTTTTTTTCAATTAATAATTAGGTAGTGGGAATTTGAAAATTCTTTTATAAAAGAGGTACAAGTTTCAAAAGGAGTGGTTGGCTATTCCATAAGAAATTCTGCAAGTTAAATTCTCCTTTGTAGTCAATTTTCATTTTCAGCTAAGATTTTGTTGGGAGGACTTCTCTTCAATTTGGAGGATCAAGGAAGACTCTACACCATTTTCAAGCACCCAGGTTCTTTTAAACTTAGTTTCATGCATCTTATTCTTGTTGTAGATTAGATTTGATTAAATTATTTTATGAGAATGAAATTCATTTGTTTTTGATAAGAAATTGGTTTCAGTCTTGATAAGAAGTAGATTAAATGGTTTAAGAGATTAGATTATTGATTTAAGTCTGAAATATATTCTTTTCTCTAGTTTATTGATTTAAGTCTGAAGTGTATAAGAAGTAGATTAAATGGTTTAAGAGATTAGATTATTGATTTAAGTCTGAAATATATTCTTTTTTCTAGTTTATTGATTTAAAGTCTGAAATGTTTTATTTCTCTGGTTATTGATTTAAAGTCTGAACTGTGTATTCGAAAGGATCTTGCTGTAATCAATCTTTCTAAGATTTCTCATCTTCTGGTTTTCTAAATCCTCTGTAAAAATACGTTTAACATTTCCTTTTTTTGAAAGATTTTCCCTGTGTATATAAATAAACCATCTCTTTCTCTGGGAATGAATCTCCCTGTGTGAAAAAAAAAAAAAAAAAAGAAATGAAAGAAAAAGAAATAAACCATCTCTTTCTCTGTGAATGAATCTCCCTATGTGAAAAAACAAAAGAAATGAAAGAAAAAGAAATAAATTATCTCATTCTCTGTGAATAGATCTCCCTGTGTGTACAAACAAATTTTCTCCTTTTCTCTGTGAATAGATCTCCCTGTGTAGAAAACAAAAGAAATGAAAAAAAAGAGAGAAGAAGAACCTCTCTGGTTACTGCTTCATTGTATTTTATCCCTGGAAATTAATCTGCCACATTGTTATTTACCTGTTATCTACCCTGCTCTGAGCGATATTCAATAATGCAATACTCCTGTATAAAAATAATAATAATATTAATATTGTATATAAAAACATATATATTTATATACATATATATATATATGTATATATATATATATACATATATATATATATATACATATATATATATATATATATACATATATATATATATATACATATATATATATATACATATATATATATATATATAGATATACATATACATATACATATATATATATATACATATACATATACATATATATATATACATATACATATACATATACATATACATATACATATATACATATACATATACATATACATATACATATATACATATACATATACATATACATATACATATACACATATACATATACATATACATATACACACACACACACACACATATATATATATATATAACAAAAAATGGAAAACGTTCAAACTTTAAGAAAAATCCTCTTAAGCCTCCGTAACGCACGACGTTCAACGTACAACGACGACAGCTTGCATGGACGGTTTCATTAAAACCGTCGCAGGGGTACGGGGGGCCCGCGGCATCCCCTCATCCCTGCGGACCTGCGCATGCAGGGCCGCAGGGGTGATGGGACCCGTGGTCCCCACCCCGCAACCCTATTTACTATCTTAAAAAAAAGCAAAGCCTTTTTTGCCATTTAGTTTATAATTAGTTTTTTTTACTATTTCGAAATTTGAAGTTTTAATTTGGGTTTTTAAAAAAAATAAATAATCTAAGTTAATTACTATTTAGTTAAATTTTTAAGTTTGATAATAATGACATTTAGGAAATAATGATTTTTTTTTCCTTAGTGTAAATTTAAAGATATTGAATTTCGACAAAAAATGGGATTAATGTGTAGCAAGTTCGTAATTAAACTACCCTTAATAAACTTAAAATTGTAGACTATATTCTTCTAAAATTAAGTTACTCAACCCATTAAGAATCATTGGGACACTTGATTGGTCTTTAGAGATTAACCTACATTAATACAAATGCTTAGATTTAATCGTTATTTTGGACTCGTTAAATCTTCTTACGTCATGCAAATTTTTCATAGATTAATTGCTTTTATTAATGGATCATAGCATGCGAATTATTTATGGAATAATTATATCTTTCATGCAATTACTATTATGCAAGTTTCGTGATGGTCATTATTATGCAAATTACACTTCAAGTAGTTACTTCAATTAATTACGCTTTCATTTTTGTTATTCGTAGTTAGAAAACTAAACAAAGGAAGTTGGAAAACCAAAACTAGCAGCGTTTGGTATATACGGTGCCTCTGGGTCACGCTTACGGGTAATGCCGTCGTGTTGAACTACTGCACTTAACGCCTAATAAAGCTACATTAACAACGTCTGTGGCATCGTCCCTATAAATCGTCGGGGAGTAATAAGGGACATTTGGAAGTTAAAATCCAAGGGGCGGGTAATCCCTCTTGGATCGATAATTTAATAAGATAACTTTTAAATGATTTTCACATCCGTTGAGATACACCATAGTAAACCCCCTTTTAAGGATGGTCAAGTTAAATACCCTCATGAAATTTACTTTCTTTATTTATTTAATTCATCTCGAAGGGTTATTGGTGATTTGCAATTGGGTGACGCTCATGATAAGTATTAGGATCTAGTTATTTTCTTTTTTTTTTTAGGCCACAAGCAATAGGCAATCTCAAGCCTTCGCTTAAGTGCTACCATCGTGGGTAGCAACCGCAGAGAAACTGTCTGGGACACTGACCCTAGAAAGGGTTGCGTACCCACAAATCAGTTTACATCAAACCATAGATTAGAAAATAGAACTACATACTTTATGCCTTGATCCCGTGCCGAAGCGGGTATGTAGGCAGTCTTGGGACGGAGTTGTCCCTCATACTCAGGCGTTCGTGGGTGGGGTCTAGGCTTGGTTGAGTAAGAATCCTAAATAAAAAAAAATAAGATAATCAATTTAATTCAATACATACTCGGAAGGAATCCCGTATGGATTCGCTTGATTTCCCGAGGCTTTAAGCCAAATTCCGAGGCGGAATTCAAGCTTGTGTTATTTTTAATTACTCCTAAGGATGGCGACCTCGGTGCATTCTTGTTAGAAGAGTGTAGTACTTAGTGAGTGGCTCAGAACCCGAATGGTCCCGATGAGTCTAAGTCTCTGGCCAGAGCATCTCCTATCCCGTTTGGATGGATGCCTATCCCGTATGGGTAGATGCCTATCCCGTATTGGATAGATGGAATTTTACGTCCCGTATGGACAATTGCCTAACCCGTATGGTTAGAAGCTCATCCCGAATGGATGAATGCCTAATCCTAATTGGATGGATACCCAGAGTATGCAATTGAATAAAACATAATGAAAAAAAAATAATACTCAATTTTTGTCGAATTAATTTTGGGTGGGTTATTACAATTACATTCTTTCTGTGTCTTTTATCAACATCTTAATTCTCTTCTAATCAATCTTCTCAAGATATGGCAACATCATACTGAATCAGATAATCAATTTATTGACATCAATTACAAAATAATGTTATAAAGATAGTTATCATCCTTCTTCAGTTATATCAATAATCTTCAACAACCTTCTCAATATCCTTATTGAATATCAACAATCTTTCTTACTGTAATGCCAACAATCTCCCCCTTTGGCATTGATGGCAAAACCAACAATTTAATGGTAATACCAACAAGATATTCAAATTGATTCCGATTCAGATTGTTGTTAGACTTCTCCTATTATCCTTGATTTGTTGTCTTCTGAAGTCTCCATTTTTCATTAGGCTTCTGAGTTGTTGACTTGCATTTAGTCTTCTCCATTTTTTTTGCAATCCACTCCCCCTGTCATTAGTCTTCTGTTATTTCCATCATTTAGGGCTTTATCATGCAGTCAACCATTTAGTCTTTCAACCATTTAGTCTTCTCCCCCTTTGACAACAATGCTAAAAAGTAAAAGAACTAAATCATGATTTCTTCCTCCGTGAAGTGATTTGCCTTGCTGTGTAACATCTCAGTCTTGGTCAGATCAACTTGTCTCTATTCATTTTTTTGCACACCTTTAGGTGACCTCCTAAAGTACGTAAATCAACATCAATCCACACATAATATTCTATAGATTCATTGAATTGATGCTTTCACCAAACTCGGTCAGTGAGTAGAAGATAGGGGTAGGACCCCTAACTTGCTTCTGAGATACTCAAAAGTGTCCCTTGGCAGTGGCTTTGTGAAGATGTCTGCGAATTGCTCCTTTGAACTTTTATATTCCAGCACAACTTTCTTCTCTTGAACTTCTTCTCTGAGATAATGATACTTTATAGATATATGCTTTGGCTTAGAGTGCATCACTGGATTCTTTGAAATGTTAATGGCACTAGTATTATCACAGAATATAGTTACTGGCTCAGTAACTTTCTCATTTATACCTTCCAACAGTTGTTTGATCCATGCTATATTGGTACAATTCAATGCTGCAACAACATATTCAGCTTCTACTATAGATTGAAATACATCCTTGTTTCTTGCTAAGCCAACTTACTAGTCTTTCTCCCAAATAGAAAGCTCCACCACTTGTGCTTTTCATGTCATCTATGTTGCCTGCCCAATCAACATCAGTATAATCTTTTAAATCAAAATTAATTCTCTTTTCATATACTAAGCCATAATATTCAGTGCCTCTCAGGTATCTGAAAATTCTCTTGATTGTTGTCATATGAGTTTCCTTGGGATATGCAGAGAATCTTGCTACAATACCTACTGCATGTGCTATATCCGGTCTACTATGCACAACATATTGTAATTTTCCAATCATAGATCGGTAAAGTGTCTCATCAACAGATGCAGATTCGTCATTCTTTGATAATTTACAGTTAGTAGTCATAGGAGTACTTACTGGTTTAGAATCCTCCATTCCAAATTTCTTCAAGACTTCCTTTATGTACTTGGATTGAGTAATGAAAATCTCATCTTTCGTTTGCAATATCTGTAAACCTATAAAATACTTTATCTCACCAATTAGTGACATCTCAAATTCTTTGCACATTTCATTTCCAAAGTTCTTGCATAAGGAGTCATTTCCACAAAATATAATGTCATCAACAAATATGGCTGAGATCAGTATTCCATTGTTCTCATCTTTCTTCATGTACATATTGTTGTTTTCACTTGTCCTTATAAAAACAATCTTGATTAAATAAGAGTGCAATCTTTCATACCATGCTCTAGGTGCTTGTTTCAGACCCTATAAGGCTTTGTTCAGTTTGCATACCTGATCTTTACTCTGGTCTTCAACAAATCCTTTAGGTTGTTCAATGAAAACTTCTTCTTCTAGTATACCATTCAAAAATGTAGATTTAACATCCATTTGATATACCTTGAAATTTTTAAAAGTAGCATATGCCAACAATGTTCTTACTCCCTCAAGTCTAGCCATAGGTGCAAAAGTCTCACCATAATCTATTCCTTCTTCTTGAGCATAACCTTTGCAAACTAGTCTTGCTTTGTTGTGAATGACCTCACCTTTTTCATTTAGCTTGTTTATGAAAATCCACTTAGTACCAATTACATTTTTGTCCTTTGGTCTTGGGATTAGTGTCCATGTGTCATTCGTATTGATTTGATCAATTTCTTCTGTCATAGCATTTACCCAATCTTCACTGTTAAATGCCTCTTTCACTATTCTCGGTTCAAATTCAGAAATCGAACATGTGTTCTGTCTCAGTTTGTTTCTTGTCATCACTGGATCATCTTTATCTCCTATAATCTAACTTGATGCATGATGTCTTCTAACATATTTGGCTAATATAGGCTCGGTAGGTTCTGTATGATCTTCTTCATCACTTGGTAAGTGGACATTATCTTCATTTTCTTCAGCAGCTTTCTCGGTAGGACTTCTCGGTTGAACATAAACAAATTCTTCATAATCTTTTGGTTCTTTGGAATTTCCTTCATCATTTCTTTCTACAAATTCATCAATTTTCACATTTGCACTTTCCACGATTTTGTTAGATGATTTGATCAGACATTTAAATGCTTTACTTCTAGAAGAATAACCAAGAAATGTTCCTTCTTCACTTTTCTGATCAAACTTTCCATTTCTGTCATCTTTGTGAACATAACATCTACTTCCAAAGATTTTAAAGTAACTTACATTAGGTTTCTTGTCATACCAGATCTCATATGGTGTCTTCATAGTTCCTTTCTTCAGTTGAACTCGGTTCAAGGTGTAAACTGCAGCGCTGATTGCTTCTCTCCAAAATGTTTGAGGTACCCTCTTTTCTATCATCAGGGTTCTTGCACTATCCACAATTGATCCGTTCCTTCTCTCGGATATCCCATTTTGCTGAGGTGTTCTCGGTGCAGATACTTGCCTCTTTATACCATGATCATTGCACTATAAGTTAAATTCATCAGAAGTTAATTCTCCTCCTCTATCAGATCTAAGACATTTCAGTTGTCTTCCTGTTTCATTTTCAACTCTTGCCTTGTACCATTTGAACATTTGAAAAGCTTCTGATTTTTCTTTTAAAAACATAACTGACATCAGCCTCGAGTAATTATCCACAAATAATATGAAATATTTATCACCATAATAACTTTGAACTTTCATAGGACCACAAAGATCAGTGTGTACTATATCTAAAATTCCTTTAGAAGTGTAGGACTTACTTGTAAGGCTTGATCTTGTCATCTTACCCATCTGGCATCCTCGGCACATAGCATTCTCAGGTTTTTCAAGACTCGGTAGACCTCTTACTCGGTGCTTCTTACTTATTTTGATCAGATTATCAAAATTTACATGACAAAACCTTTTATGCCATAACCATGTATCATCTATCTTTGCATAAAGACACTTGTTCCGAGTTGAGTCAAGATGAAATGTATTACCTTTTGTTTGTGTCCTGGTAGTAGCTAACTTTCCATGTTTGTCATGAACTTTGACAGTTCCTTTTTGAAATTCTATTCGATATCATGTATTGTTTAGTTGTGCTACACTCAACAAATTTTATTTCAAACCCTCAACCCAGTATACATCATCACATTTAGCATTGTCAAGAAGTGTTATAGATCCTTTACCTTTTACTGGACATGGTGCATCATTACCAAATCTTACATAGCCTCCATCATAGTCTTCTAATTTAACAAACTTGAGTTTATCACCTGTCATATGATGTGAGCATCCACTATCTATGATCCAAGAATCATTATTATTTATGTGAGATATTAGGGATTTTTCTTCATACCTTTCCTCATCAGATCCATCTTTAATAGCCACATAAACAACTTCCTCAGTATCAGTTTCATCAGATTCATCATTGTTGGATTCCTCATCTGCTACTAGACATGTCTTTCTATCTCTCCTTTTGAAGTCTCAGTGTCCTCTGTATTGGTTATCTTTCTGACTGTTATCTCAGAATTCTCTCTTTTCACTAGATTCTTTGTTTGGGCAGTTAGAAGCTATATGTCCTATTTTATCACAATTGAAACATTTTAAAGGTAGTTTTCCTTTATACTTACCTTTTCCTCTCGGTAACCTTCTAGCTAATAATGCTTCAAACTCTTCTTGCTTCTTGATTTCCTCATATAGTTTGTGCACTTTTTCCATGTTCTTGTGGAATCTTTCACTTGGTCCATTGTGATCCCCTTCAGAGTACTTACTCATTCTATCATTGTAATCATCAGATTCACCAATATGAAAAGAACTGAATACAGATTCTACTTTATTTACCGAAGACCCACTGCTATCAAAATTACTTAACTCAAATGCATGTAGCTTACCAATAGTAGCATCCAAAGAAACTGGCATGTTAGGTACAGATCTCAATTCATTGATTGCAGAGACTCGAATAACATAAGTTTGTAGAAGGGTTCTCAACAACTTACTTGTTATATCCTTTTCTTCAATAGTTCCACCTGCTCCTTTAATTTGATTGACAATCTCCTTTAGTCTTGTACTATATTGGGTTATGTTCTCACCTTCATTCATCCTCATGGATTCAAGTTGTCCTCTTAGACTATGCACTTTTGCTCTTTGAACATGTTTATCACCTCCATATATAGATGTGAGCTTAGTCTACATTGCTTTTCCATCATTGCAGCCTTCTAGATCATTAAACTCTGAGTCGGTCAATGCTGATGTTATTTCAATCATAGCTTGAATATGTTCTTGCTTTGCTTTAATCTCTTCCAAGGTCATAGGGTTGGTGCTCGGTGCAATGTAATCATTGTCCAGATAATATGTTGCATATTCTCCAATTCCTGATAAATGTAGCTTCATCCTTTTCTACCATGTGGAGAAACTTGACTTTTTCAGCTTCGGTGCATCCCTTTTATACATCTTCGGATCTTTGCCTCAAGTACATTTAAACTTTTTCTTCCGGAGTCCTTAGATCCGATACCAATTGTTAGTTCTGATACTTAATGTAAAGTACAAATGCCAATAGCTAACAAGATGAGAGGGGGGGGGGGTGAATCATACAAACTTAAACTTCCATAAAATCAACAGATTCAACCTCGGTAACTTATACTTCAGCAACTTAACCAAAAACTGTTAAACATGCAAACTTATGAACACAAAATCATAATAACACTCATAACACTAGATTTAACATGGAAACCCAAATAGGAAAAAACCACTGTGGGATTTCAGACCCACTAAGAAATATACTCTTCTAGAGTATGCTCGGTTAAAAGCAAATCCTGTTAAAGATTACAAACACATTGCTAGATGTGACCCGGTTAAGGGATTTCCCTCAGATCTGTTAGAATCTTCACTTTGTTAGAAGTGACCTTGTTAAAGGATTTCAAACACTCACTTAGAATGTTACCTTGCTAGAGGGTTTACATATAAGACTGTTAAGTCCACTCGGTTAAGAGACTTTCTGTCACTTACAAAATAACAGTAATAAAATATATCTGCAACTTCACATCTAAAATGCTAAAGAAGATTCTTATTTGCTCAAAACAATCTAGTCATAGGACTTATCTTGTCCCTCTGCTGGGCTCTCTACTCTGTTATTCAAACAGGTCTTCAAGCTTCTGTTCTCGGTAATCACTATGTAGCATCCCTGTGCATACACTTGCCCGCATACATTGTTTATTAACAATTCCTTATTTATAAACAATTGCTAACCGCTAAATCTCATTGATCACATTTCCCATGATCAATCTTAGCCATCAGATCTTCAAACTTGATTAGGTTCAATGTATCCTTCCAATCTGAAAATGTTTTACCTTACCTCGAGACTTGCATTCCTATCTTGGAACTTGCATAAGGTTATTGCGGTTCAATCTGCGTTGTAGATCTTCCTGCCAATTTTCCTTTGCCATAGATCCTTAACAAACTTCATACACAACATACCAATCATTTATACATCTCCAGCTAATCATTGTCCTTCATTAAATAATGCTTTTATCCATCCCATGCACACTGTCATAACTCGGTTGCAACTCAGTAAATACTAAACATTACTCGGTACACATTTCGCCTTCATTAACCGATATCGATAACCTTAGGGTTTATCGACTAGGTTCATTGCTCGGTTGCATAGTATAGTATTAACCTTACAATCAACAACATATGTAGGATATCAAAACAATCTAAACATCATGATCTCATCATTGTCTAACTCGGTAATAGTTGCCCATTGAATAACTTATTCCTCCCTTGATTCATCACATTTTTTTGTGTCTTTTACCGACATCTTAATTCTCTTTTAATCAATCTTCTCAAGATATGGCAACATCATACTGAATCAGATAATCAATTTCTTGACATCAATGAAAAAATAATGTTATAAAGATAGTTATCATCCTTCTTCAGTTATATCAATAATCTTCAACAACCTTCTCAATATCCTTATTGAATATCAACAATCTTTCTTACTGTAATGCCAACAATCTCCCCCTTTGGCATTGATGGCAAAACCAACAATTAAATGGTAATACCAACAAGATATTCAAATTGATTCGGATTCAGATTGCTGTTAGACTTCTCCTGTTATCCTTGATTTGTTGTCTTCTGAAGTCTTCTCCATTTTTCATTAGGCTTTTGAGCTATTGACTTGCATTTAGTCTTCTCCATTTTTTTTGCAATCTACTCCCCTTGTCATTAGTCTTCTGTTATTTCCATCATTCAGGGCTTTATCATGCAGTCAACCATTTAGTCTTTCAACCATTTAGTCTTCTCCCCCTTTGACAACAATGCCAAAAAGTAAAAGAACTAAATCATGATTTCTTCCTCTGTGAAGTGATTTGCCTTGCTATGTAACATCTCAGCCTCGGTCAGATCAACTTGTCTCTATTCATTTTTTTGCACACCTTTAGGTGACCTCCTAAAGTGCGTAAATTAACATCAATCCACACATAATATCCTATAGATTCATCGAATTGATGCTTTCACCGAAATCGGTCAGTGAGTAGAAGATAGGGGTAGGACCCCTAACTTGCTTCTGAGATACTCAAAAGTGTCCCTTGGCAGTGGCTTTGTGAAGATGTCTACTAATTGCTCCTTTGAACTGATATATTCCAGCACAACTTTCTTCTCTTGAACTTCTTCTCTGAGATAATGATACTTTATAGATATATGCTTTGTCTTAGAGTGCATCACTGGATTCTTTGAAATGTTAATGGTACTAGTATTATCACAGAATATAGTTACTGGCTCATTAAATTTCTCATTTATACCTTCCAACAGTTGTTTGATCCATGCTATATTGGTACAATTCAATGCTGCATCAACATATTCAACTTCTGCTATAGATTGAGAAATACATCCTTGTTTCTTGCTAAGCCAACTTACTAGTCTTTCTCCCAAAAAGAAAGCTCCACCACTTGTGCTTTTCATGTCATCTATGTTGCCTGCCCAATCAACATCAGTATAAACTTTTAAATCAAAATTATTTCTCTTTTCATATACTAAGCCATAATCTTCAGTGCCTCTCAGGTATCTGAAAATTCTCTTGATTGCTGTCATATGAGTTTCCTTGGGATCTACAGAGAATCTTGCTACAATATCTACTGCATGTGCTATATCCAGTCTACTATGCACAACATATTGCAATTTTGCAATCATAGATTGGTAAAGTGTCTCATCAACAGATGCAGATTCATCATTCTTGATAATTTACAGTTAGTAGTCATAGGAGTACTTACTGGTTTAGAATCCTCCATTCCAAATTTATTCAAGATTTCCTTTATGTACTTGGATTGAGTAATGAAAATCTCATCTTTCATTTGTAATATCTGTAAACCTATAAAATACTTTATATCACCGATTAATGACATCTTGTAAAGACACCAATCTAGGATCTAACCCTAAACTACGCTTTATTCATAAATAAACTTAAAATTTCAATCTCTAAGCATATTTTATACAAGATATAAGCAAACATCGAATATATCATAATAATGCACATGAATAATACAATATCCAATACTAAGAAGTTCTTATTTCCTACTTAGGTTTCCAAATTGCCTTAAGCATATACAAGAAGATGCATCCGTCGATCTTTAGTTTGAGTCGCTTCCTTCTGTATTTTGAACGCACACGAGAACAAGAATCAAGTGCTTTTTCTGCCCAACCTTGAAGATTACGCTTCCCCGGAATTCTTGGTCAATCAAGAATACCCGACCTTGCACGAATTGGTTTAACCAAAGAATTCGAAAGCAAGAGGTAATCTGGTGCATGCCTAGATAATATATGCATTTTCATTTTTCCTATTTCATTCTAAGAAACAAGCATTCGCTATCATACTAGGATGTGGTAGAGAGTATAAATAAGGAATTTCCAACTTTTTCTACGGATAATTCAAACAATAACTCGGCCGAGTATATTCCATGCATAGCAAAATAATAGTTGGAAAAAGCAACTATTCTCCCTAAAGCATCCACATTCGGCACCCGTCCCGAAAGGTAAATTTTTCCAACTCAAGCTTAACCCTAGCTTGATTCCCTCAAACACAAATTCTATTGAGAATACAATCTTTCTTTTAAAACAAAAATAGAGATATCATTTTTGTTGCTTACTAATCATTGCTTGTTTAATATATCTATCGAAGACAATCTTTCATATTTTGGAAAACGACAAACTTTTATAAGCAATAATCTTAAAATCAATCTTTCGTCTAAAATAAAGTACATACAAAAGAAGGTGTTAAACATGTATGAAATTAATCTCATATGTAACCAAAAGTAAGCAAACACATTCTAAAAATAAAATTAAAACTATTTAACTTTTGTGAAAAATATGATATTAACAACATCTTTTCTCTAAATTCTTTTCTTCTATTCCACAATGGTTTATAAAGCATTTCAAATACAATATTAATAATTGATACCCATTTGGACGTACATATCTATTATCTAAAACTTCCTTTTCTACACATTTTATACCAAATTTAACAAATAAAAATGAAACATAAACAAAGGATTCTAACCTCTTGGAAACTTAGAGTGGATTGTAAGCTTTTGACCTTGTCGTTCTTCATCAAATGATTCCACGCCTTGATCGCAAGTCTCTCTTTCTCTCCAACTATTCTTATCTCTATCCAACTATCTCTCTATCGCTCAATCTCTACGATATAATCCAACTATTCTTCCTCTATATCCAACTATTCTTCCTCTCTATCAAACTATTCTTCCTCTCTATCGAACTATTCTAACCCTTCCTTCAAGAAATTATCGCTCTTCTAATCTCGTGTGAGAAAGAATGAGTGTGTGTATATGTCTATTTATTCTAATCTTTGGCTATGTTTGTTGCTATCCTCTGGGTCTTATTTATTGTTCCACTATTTCTATTGTCATGTGGTTGTAACTATAATCTCCACGCAGTCTTATGAATTTAATACCATCCTTGTTTTGTGGCAAATTCGAGTTTTATTGTTAAAAACTTCCAACCGTTTCAGTTGGAGCTTGATTGCTGCATGGAATCTGTCGACTTCAACTTATCCACCGCAAAGTCACGTTGCATGCCAAGTCTAAATCAATTTAAGTTCTGTTTGTATGTGTCGATTAAGGCAGATATCGTGGCTTATGTATTTTACACATTATTTATGTTTTGATAGTGGTAGTGGTAGTCGGTGGTATCTCCCTTAAGCTACGCCTACCTTAAACAACTTTGCCTCCCACCGTTTTGACCTGCATTTAAAGGCTTTGATAGCGGCTACCGTGGGTGGAGGAAGACTGTTAACAAACCGACCAAAGCGGCTACCGTGGGTGGAGGAGTCTGTTAACACACCGACCAAAGCGGCTCTTCCTTTGGCTTCTAACGGTCGACCACCTTTTTCAACTCGCCACCTTATATTAATATGTTTAATAATATATTTATATATTAAATGACTCTTTTTTAATATTAAACATTAAACTTTTTTTTTAACAAATTCTTTGATAAAGCTTTTCTTTGATTAAATACATTATTTCAAATGGTCATGATCATAAAATAAGAAAATAATCACTTAAGCATAATTAAATATTCAATATATAAATGTATATGCATATATTATGGATTTTTATAAAATAGTTTAATTCCTCAAACCTATTTACATATTTGATAATTACACTCTTATCTATAAGTTTGTGATCGAATTATCATTAGAATTGATATACACATGTATAATATGCGTATATATTTTTGATCTCAAATGATTACGTATGTATAAACAAAAGTCTTGTCGAAATCAAATTTCACTATAATTGGATATTGATATATTTATACGATTGAATTCTTATATACATATACATTTTATACTATTGACCAATTTACAAAAGTACTTATTAGTACGCTTTTCCATACATTATACATATCTGAACAAGAAGGACATAAAAACCTAGGGTCGATATTCGTTTTCGAATCATCTACACATTTTATCTCTTTTAACCATAAAGCTTAATATTTCACCATTACTCATGCAACTTAAATTCAATTCAATCACCACTCACATCATGCAATCAATGCACATGTATAATTATTTAAATCAATCTACTACACATTCCAAATTCATCATTTCAATTTGAACAAACACTCAATAAGATCATTTAAATCATCTGTCTTTCAAGATGCAAATATAAATCCTAATGTGATGTGTGAAAGATTCCCTTTTCCATCGAAGTCGTTCAGTTAAAAGCAATTCTACCTGATTCGTGTTCTCGGCTTTGACTTCCTTCACCTCATCCAACATTACTTGCACTCAAAAAAATTTCAGTATTGACAAACCCAAAAGAATATTGAATTTCATATCATTTGCAGGAGTAAAAAGAATACTATATTTCCTCATACTAGATTATGAATGATCTAATCTATTTTAAATTTCAAAATCACATTACATCTTTAAATTGCACAATATTAAATAAAACGATTAGTGACATCCTTCCCCTCTAGGAAGAGACATCGTCTCGATGTCTTGCCACTCATTAATAATCACAAAACATAATATCTCACAAAATATCAATCTTACCTCAAATTCAAATAATAATACCAAGAGCACACAGGCTATCCAAGTTGACATCATAAAATATTAATAATTGTTTCAAAATATCCAAAATTAAATAGCAGTTATTTCCTAAGAAAGCAAATGAGAAAAATGACAGTCAATCGTCTCAGCATCCTCCCAAGTAGCACTATCCTCAGAATATTGGTCCCACTGAACCTTATACTGAGTGAAATCTCTGCTACGTAGCTTCACACTACGTTGATCTAGGATTTAGATGGGCTCCACTAGCACCACCCCTGGATCCTGAACTTGTAAGGATTGCCAATCAAGAATATGAGATGCTTCAGCATTGTAAGGTTTCAATAAAGACACATTGAACACATTATGGATTCGAGCTAGAGTAGAGGGTAAAGCTATTCTATAAGGAACTGGATTGATAACCTCTAGTACATCAAAGGGTCCCACATATCTTGGAGCCAATTTTGATGATTTTCCAAATGAGATAGAGCTCTTATGAGGTTTGACTCTCAAAAAGACTTTATCTCCTGCAACGAATTGTCTAAAAGTGCTATTTCGGTTTGCATAATTGTTCTGTCGGTCTACTGCTTCCTTCAATCTACTCTTAATTAACACCATCTGTTCATCCATTTCCTTGAGTAAATCTGGACCAATAATGATCCTATACTCTAGTCTATCCCAGCTGATAGGTGTGCGACATTTTTGCCCATAGAGTGCTTCAAAAGGTGCCATACCTAATGATGCATGAAAGGAGTTGTTATACGAAAATTCAACTAAGGGCAAGTACTCCTCCCATTTGTACTGCTGATCCATGCAATACATTCTCAAAAGATCCTCCACTACCTGATTAACCCTTTCTATTTGGCCATCAGTCTGAGGATGATATGCTGAGCTAAAATTTAGCCTTGTTCCCAATGCTGCATTCAATGTTGTCCAAAATCTGGAAGTCATCCTGGTATCCCTATCAGATATAATAGTTTCTGGAACTCCATGTAATCAAAAAATTTCTTGCACAGATTTCTTGGCAAGAACAAATGATCCATCTTTTAGATTACCAGGTATGAAATGTGAAACTTTAGTCAACTTGTCCACCACTAATAAGATAGTGTCATGCTTATTCTTACTCATCAGTATTCCTTGGATGAAATCCATACTGATTACCTGCCACTTGTATTCTGGTATAACATGTTGAAATAGAAGTCCTGCTGGATGAACATGTTCAACTTTTACTCTTTGACATTCTAGACATTGTGCTACATACTCAACCACTTCCTTCCAGAGTTTAGGCCAGAAATACAATGTTTTCAAATCAGCTACCATCTTTGTTATTCTAGGGTGTCCTGAATAAGGTGTATTGTGCATCTCATGTAAGATCAACTTCCTCAACTCTCCTCCTTCTGGTATATACATCCTTCCTTGATATCTCAAAATACCCTATGGTTCTATCTCATATCCATTATAGCGATGGTCTGAAGAGTCTCTTTCCAAGGCTTTTTTAACTCTTATATAATGTTCATCTTCGGAAAGATTCTGCAACACTTGTTGCTTCAAATTTGTCCTTGTTGTAACCATTGCAGATAGGTGTCTTCTTCTGCTGAGAGCATCAACTACTCTATTTTCCTTCCCTTGGATATATTCAATACCAAAGTCATACTCACTTAGAAATTCAAGCCACCTTCTCTGTCTTGCATTTAGGTTAGGTTGTGTAAAAATATACTTTAATCCTAAATGATCCGTTTTAAGCTCAAAAGGCTTCCCTAAAAGGTAATGCCTCCACATTTCTAATGCATGCACAATAGCTAGTAGTTCTAAATCATGCGGAGTATAATTCATCTCATATTTCTTTAGCTTTCGTGATTCATATGCAACCACCTTTCCTTCTTGCATCAATACTGCTCCCACACCTTCACCCGAGGCAGCTGTAATTACTACAAAATTTCCGTTGGGATCTAGTATTGTTAATACTGGTGCTGTTGTCAATTTCTGCTTTAGGAGTTGAAATGATTCCTCACACTTCTCAGTCCATTCAAACCTTTTTTCCTTTTTCTGAAGTGAGGTAATTGGTGCCGCTATCCTAGAAAATCCTTCCACATATTTTCTATAATATCCTGCAAGTCCCATAAAACTTCAAACTTTTGAAACATTCTGGGGCATTGGCCAATCTACTATTGCTTCTATCTTTGTAGGATCAACTGAAATTCCTTTGGCGGATATGAAATGACCTAATTATTGCACCTTTTCCTGAAAGAAGGCACACTTAGAGAATTTCCCATAAAGTTTATGATCTCTCAAACGTTGCAAAACTTTCCTCAGGTGCTTCTTATGTTCTTCTTCATTCCTAGAATAGATCAATATGTCATCAATGAAGATTAAAACAAAGTCATCCAAGTATTCTCTGAAAATACTATTCATGAGGTTCATGAATGCTGCTGGGGCATTAGTTAAACCAAATGGTACAACTATGAATTCATAGTGCCCATACCTTGTTCGGAATGCAGTTTTAGGAATATCTTCATCCTTAATCCTTAACTAATGATATCCGGATCAAAGATCAATCTTGGAGAATACAGATGCACCTTTCATTTGATTAAATAATTCATCTATCCTGGGTAGAGGATATCTGTTTTTGATGGTTACTTTATTCAACATCCTATAATCAATGCATAACCTCAAAGTACCATCTTTCTTCTTTACAAAGATCACTGGTGCACCCCACGAGGATACGCTTGGTCTAATAAAACCTTGCCTAAGCAATTCTTGCAATTGAGCCTTAAGCTCATATAGTTCTGTCATTGTCATTCTATATGGAGCCTTAGATTGTGGCTCCGTTCCAGGTAAGAGTTCTATAGAAAAATTGAACTCTCTCTTAGGTGGTAACTTGGTAAGATCTTCTGGAAAGACATCTAGAAACTCTACAAGGACAGGATAATCTGTAGGACTTTTCTCTACATTATTCAAATCATTAACCATGATGGCAATGATGGAACATCCTTTTCTTTGGGCCTTCTTGAGTTTCATTGTCGAAATGTATCTCAATTCAAGAGGACTTTGAGATCCGAAAACTTCAACGGAATTCCCAAAATCATCCATGTAACTAATGACCTTATCTTCACAGTTCACTATGGCTTTATGTTCAGTCAACCAATTAATACCTAAGATCACATCATATGATCCTAGTGGTGCAACATAAAGGTTAACTTGGGTTTGGAAACTAGGAAGTTCTAATTCACTGCAAAATAGACAAGTATCTACCCTCTTTTCTGCTCGATTTCCATACTGAACCATCCATGAATTTGAAATATAACCAGGTTTAACAGATATTCTAGAAACTACTTGTGGATCAATAAAACATTCAGTAGCTCCCGTATCTATTAAAATAGAAATTGATTGTCCAAAGAGCTTACCCGTGATCTGGATAGGTGCGGCTTGGAAATCAGCTTGACGATTGTCGACAACAGCGTGAATCTGATGTTGAGGGGCTCCTTGTTGATATGATCCTCTCTGTGATGAGGTATGTTGTGGACAATTGGAGGCGTAATGACTCCCTCCACAATTATAACACCCATCCCTAGGACCAGGATGGCCACCTGACCTTCCTCTGTCCATGTTTTGTCGAGCATTGGTGTTATAGTTTGCTTTCTTATTTCCATCCTGATTTTCTCTTCCTTTTTCTTGGGTGTTGGGTCCCCTCTTAAGATTTCTTATCTTTCGATTATTGCTATTACGATTCCTTTGGAAATTTCTATTCCCAAAATTCGGTCGGTTGTTCTCATTCTTTCGGAGGTTCCCCAACTGCTGTAACTTCTACTCTTGCTTAGTCACCTTTTCAAATACCTCCACCATAGTTAATGGATTATGGATATCCATCTCCGCTCCTATATGGGTTCTTAATCCCAAAATGAACTTCCGAATGTGGAACCTTTCATCCATCTGGTATTGCGGAACATACTTAAGGAGATTAGTAAATTTCTCCCGGTACTATGTTACCGACATACTACCTTGAGTAAGGTTTTGAAATTCTGTCATCTTCTTGTCGAAGAATAATTGTGGAAGCCACCTTTTCCTGAAGGATTGTAAAAACAAATCCCAAGTGATTTCTCTTGGTTGTGGTTTCCTTTCTGACTTTTCATTGTCCCACCAAGTAGCAGCTTCACCAGACAACTGATAAGCGGCCCAAACTGCCTTGGTTTCATTTGACATGTTGCAGAGACCAAAATATTTCTCCATTTCAATTACCCATGCCTCTGCACCATCGCCAATTGTTTTTCCATCAAACTTTGGTGGGGCTATCCTTTTCAAATCCTTTGCCAGCTCTTCTTCTATTCTGGCTTGGTTGTCGGGTTGCTCCTCAACCCTTGGGGCTTCCTGTCGGACTTCTCCGACCCTTCAAACCTCTTGTTCGAGATCATTCATCCTTGCACTTTGTTGATTGAGCAGATCAAGAATTTGATCTAACCTTTCGTTCCCATTACTTGACCCCGCCCTTGTGGTTCTTGGGGCCATTTCTATTTATTAATTCTGCAACAGGGAGATATTGATAATTCTTAGCGATAAGAGACATATTTGCTATGTTACGTCTTTCGTAACTTTTATAATATTCCCTAACTTATAGCCTTATAAAGAAACTAGAGTTTAATACTCCTATTGAATAATTAAGAAAAACAATATAAATTTAAAATATAACAATATCAAATAATTCCATTCTACTTCTTTCCCATTTACTATATAAGTTAGGTTCAAAGTATATATATAGATATCATTAAGGAATACACAAATTTTAACTCAAAATACAATAGAAGACATCTTTATTTGATAATAGAAGAGGATACATCTTTATTTTATAGTAGAAGAGAATACATCTTTATTTTATAGTAGAAGGATTACATCCTTATTCGGTAATAGAAGGAAAGACATTTTATTGAAGTGTTGTAACACGTTACATCATTCATTGAGAGGAGTCAGGGGAGTGGATTCTTCCGACTCATTTGGACTTAATGGGGTATATCATTCTGATTCAGTCTCACTTAGAGGGGTATAGCCCTCAGATTCCTCAGAAATGATCACTATTGGCCTGATAGGTGAATATTCCAACTCAGGCTCTTTTTCTTTTTCAGGGATATTCTTCTCAGTATGACATTTTGTAGGGTCCTTTCCTATTACAATACTCTTTTCTGGGATTGGTTTTGCTTCAAAAGGAGCATCATCCAAAACCGGCTTAATAGGTGATTGAGGATCCTTTTTAACCCTCAAGTAATGGGCATATCCTGCTACTGACTTTCGGGCTGTCTGCTTGGTACGAACCATTTCTGTAAAACATAAAGCTATTAATTTCCAGATTTATCTTAGCGAAGTGACTCATATAGGTCCTAGTGTTATAAACATATGCTCTAATACCAAAATGTAAAGACGTCAATCTAGGATCTAACCCTAAACTACACTTTATTCATAAATAACCTTAAAATTTCAATCTCTAAGCATATTTTATACAAGATATAAGCAAACATCGAATATATCATAATAATGCACATGAATAATACAATATCCAATACTAAGAAGTTCTTATTTCCTACTTAGGCTTCCAAATTGCCTTAAGAATATACAAGAAGATGCATCCGTCAATCTTTAGTCTAAGTCGCTTCCTTCTGTCTTTTGAACACAGACGAGAACAAGAATCAGACGCTTTTTCCGCCCAACCTTGAAGCTTACGCTTCCCTGAAATTCTTGGTCAATCAAGAATATCCGACCCTGCACGAATTGGTTTAACCAAAGAATTCGAAAGCAAGAGGGAATCTAGTGCATGCCTAGATAATATATGCATTTTCATTTTTCCTATTTCATTCTAAGAAACAAGCATTCGCTATCATACTAGGATGTGGTAGAGAGTATAAATAAGGAATTTCCATCTTTTTCTACGGATAATTCAAACAATAAATCGACCGAGTATATGCCATGCATAGCAAAATAATAGTTGGAAAAAGCAACTATTCTCCCTAAAGCATCCACATTCGGCACCCATCCCGAAAGGTAAAATTTTCCAACTCAAGCTTAACCCTAGCTTGATTCCCTCAAACACAAATTCTATTGAGAATACAATCTTTCTTTTAAAACAAAAATAGAGATATCATTTTTGTTGCTTACTAATCATTACTTGTTTAATATATCTATCGAAGACAATCTTTCGTATTTTGGAAAACGACAAACTTTTATAAGCAATAATCTTAAAATCAATCTTTCGTCTAAAATAAAGTAAATACAAAAGAAGGTGTTAAACATGTATGAAATTAATCTCATATGTAACCAAAAGTATGCAAACACATTCTAAAAATAGAATTAAAACTATTTAACTTTTGTGCAAAATACGATATTAACAACATCTTTTCTCTAAATTCTTTTCTTCTATTTCACAATGGTTTATAAAACATTTCAAATACGATATTAATAATTGATACCCATTTGGACGCACATATCTATTATCTAAAACTTCCTTTTCTACACATTTTATACCAAATTTAACAAATAAAAATGAAACATAAACAAAGGATTCTAACCTCTTGGAAACTTAGAGTGGATTGTAAGCTTTTGACCTTGTTGTTCTTCGTCAAATGATTCCATGCCTTGATCGCAAGTCTCTCTTTCTCTCCAACTATTCTTATCTCTATTCGACTATCTCTCTATCGCTCAATCTCTACGATATAATCCAACTATTCTTCCTCTATACCCAACTATTCTTCCTCTATATCAAACTATTCTTCCTCTCTATCAAACTATTCTTCCTCTCTATCGAACTATTCTAACCCTCCCTTCAAGAAATTATCACTCTTCTAATCTCGTGTGAGAAAGAATGAAAGAATGAGTGTGTGTATACGTCTATTTATTCTAATCTTTGGCTATGTTTGCTGCTATCCTCTGGGTCTTATTTACTGTTCCACTATTTCTATTGTCATGTGGTTGTAACTATAATCTCCATGCAGTCTTATGAATTTAATACCATCATTGTTTTGTTTCAAGTTCGAGTCTTATTGTTAAAAACTTCCAACCATTTTAGTTGGAGCTTGATTGCTGCATGGAATCTGTCGACTTCAGCTTATCCACCGCAGAGTCACATTGCATGCCAAGTCTAAATCAATTTAAGTTCTGTTTATATGTGTCGATTAAGGCAGATATCATGGCTTATGTGTTTTACACATTATTTATGTTTTGATAGTGGTAGTGGTAGTCGGTGGTATCTCCCTTAAGCTACGCCTACCTTAAACAACTTTGCCTCCCACCGTTTTGACCTACGTTTAAAGGCTTTGACAACGGCTACCGTGGGTGGAGGAAGACAATTAACAAACTGACCAAAGCGGCTACCATGGGTGGAGGAGTCTGTTAACACACCGACCAAAGTGGCTCTTCCTTTGGCTTCTAACGGTCGACGACCTTTTTCAACCCGCCACCTTATATTAATAAGTTTAATATTATATTTATATATTAAATGACTCTTTTTTAATATTAAACATTAAACTTTTTTTTTTAACAAATTCTTTGATAAACCTTTTCTTTGATTAAATACATTATTTCAAATGGTCATGATCATAAAATAAGAAAATAATCACTTAAGCATAATTAAATATTCAATATATAAATGTATATATATATATATATATATATATATATATATATATATATATATATATATATATATATATATATATATTATGGATTTTTATAAAATAGTTTAATTCCTCAAACCTATTTACATATTTGATAATTACACTCTTATCTATAAGTCTATGATCGAATTATCATTAGAATTCATATACACATGTATATAATGCGTATATATTTTTGATCTCAAATGATTACGTATGTATAAACAAAAGTCTTGTCGAAATCAAATTTCACTATAATTGGATATTGATATATGTATATGATTGAATTCTTATATACATATACATTTTATACTATTGACCAATTTACAAAAGTACTTATTAGTACGCTTTTCCATACATTATACATATCTGAACAAGAAGGACATAAAAACCTAGGGTCGATATTCGTTTTCGAATCATCTACACATTTTATCTCTTTTAACCATAAAGCTTAATATTTCACCATTACTCATGCAAGTTAAATTCAATTCAATCACTGCTCACATCATGCAATCAATGCACATGTATAATTATTTAAATCAATCTACTACTCATTCCAAATTCATCATTTCAATTTGAACAAACACTCAATAAGATCATTTAAATCATCCGTCTTTCAAGATGCAAATATAAATCCTAATGTGGTGTGTGAAAGATCCCCTTTTCCATCGAAGTCGTTCAGTTAAAAGCAATTCTACCTGATTCATGTTCTCGCCTTTGACCTCCTTCACCTCATCCTGCATTACTTGCACTCAAAATTTTATCAGTATTGACAAACCCAAAAGAATATTGAATTTCATATCATTTGCAGGAGTAAAAAGCATACTATATTTCCTCATACTAGATTATGAATGATCTAATCTATTTTAAATTTCAAAATCACATTACATATTTAAATTGCACAATATTAAATAAAACGATTTCTTGACACATCTCAAATTCTTTGCACATTTCATTTCCAAAGTTCTTGCATAAGGAGTCATTTCCACAAAATATAATGTCATCAACAAATATGGCTGAGATCAATATTCCATTGTCCTCATCTTTCTTCATGTACATATTGTTTTTTTCACTTGTCCTTATAAAACCAATCTTGAATAAATAAGAGTGCAATCTTTCATACCATGCTCTAGGTGCTTGTTTCAGACCATATAAGGCTTTGTTCAGTTTGCATACCTAATCTTTACTCTTGTCTTCAACAAATCCTTTAGGTTGTTCAATGAAAACTTCTTCTTCTAGTATACCATTCAAAAATACAGATTTAACATCCATTTGATTTACCTTGAAATTTTTGAAAGTAGCATATGCCAACAATGTTCTTACTCCCTCAAGTCTAGCCACAGGTGCAAAAGTCTCACCATAATCTATTCCTTCTTCTTGAGCATAACCTTTGCAAACTAGTCTTGCTTTGTTGCGAATGACCTCACCTTTTTCATTTAGCTTGTTTCTGATAATCCACTTAGTACCAATTACATTTTTGTCCTTTGGTCTTGGGATTAGCGTCCATGTGTCATTCTTCTTGATTTGATTAATTTCTTCTATCATAGCATTTACCCAATCTTCACTGTTAAATGCATATAAATAGTTGTTCATACATATAAATATACATTTTAGATTTATAAACACAAATATATTTATATATTTATAATTATTCACTAGATATTTTTTACACATATATTCAAATATATTAATATACAATATATAATCATATACAAATACTTATATAAGTCATCATTTATATATACTCTGCTTAAATGATAAAACATTTAACCTTTCGAAGAATATGTTAATCATTAGCTCTTAGGATGGGGACACTCATAGCTAAATATATACAACTGTAAAAAATCAAAATCTTAATTAAAAGCGTTTGATCATCATTATAAATCTGATCTCAAAGAGATCTAGGCCATTATGGCAGGTTAGTGTCCCGATGAGAATGGCATTAGCTGGCTGTCTGAATCGGTAACCTAAAAGATCATTCACCAAAATTAAGTCTGGCAACTCAAAATGATATTCCCACAGGCGGATCATCATTTGAACATTTGACATTTATATTAAGCCAATTTGAAATGCCCGAGGTGGATGTATGGTACACATGAATTAAGAAAGGATGTGAAAGCTCAATCATTAACATAATTACCCTACACGGCTATTAAACCAAGCCTTCATGTTAAAATTCATAAGCTTTCTAACCAAGCTAGATTGGTATAGCTCTATGATATCGATACCTCCTGGACTGAAGTAGAACCAGAGATGGACACCCCAATCAAAATGAGTAGTTCAAAGAGGCAGATGGCCTTTGATGGTGCTATTACTAGGGATCGCCTCAAACACATCATCCGCTTTCCTCATACCTTAGTTATAGATGTTGTAGAAACTATCCTCGGTCCAGACTATCTCACAAATACTGACCGGACCAAGGCCAACTCTGATGTGGCGGACATGTTCTTGGCTATTACGATGACCTCCACCAAGAAAAGAGATGACACAGACACTCTCTGCAAGGAGGTCTTCATTGCCTCAATCTTAGGCTATTTGGAGAAAGTTCTTGTCAACATTGACAATGAATGGACAATTCCAAGGCCTAGAGACTATGATGTCTTCATAAGAAACAATAGGCCGGTACCTAGATACCCCATTATCACTATGGATGAAGCGGCCTTTACCAGGGAAAGGAGTGATGCAATTAACAAGAATGTTAATTTTCTGCTGCATTTATTTCATGTGAGAAACCCACCAAATCCCACTTGGTTCAAGGACTTCTTAAAGGAAGAAGGCTTGGAATTGGACGAGGGTGAAGTTGTGACCCCTTCTTCAAGCTCAGAATAAGGAGGCTTCGACTCCTGGTTAGATAATGTGACAACTTTGCCCCTTCCTTGTCACCATATATTCGACATAAACTGGTTATTTAGCTTAATACTATATCAAGTAAAACAATGTTAACTTTTGATCAAACATAGACTTCAGAGGAGATAATAATCTCGCCAAATCTTAAAGATAAACATAGTCGGTTTAAATGATATTAAAATAGCATGCATTAACTATTAATTTTATGGCTCACTTAGATAAACATCATAAGATTAGCCTGAAATTGTCATTTTTAGTTACTATTGATTGTTTTGTTCATATAGGTCCACAGATGTGGCAAATTGGCCAATATATTTGTACTCTATTTTGATATTCATTAATATGAATATATACTCACATATATGATTATAAGCAACAAGATTTACTCATATAAAGGTATATATTCACATTGGTGGATACTTAATCAGGGTGGGATATGTTAAGGAAATAAAGGCCCTCAATTTCTGCATGCGCTGGCCTATTTGAACTAAGAAAATCAGTTGTAACGCTTAAGTGCCCTTCCATATAATCATCTGATACTTGCTGCTGACCTTTCTATAAATGAAAGGTTATCTGACACTCCACAAACTGCGAGTTATATGTGGCATGCATGCAAAATATTCTGGGTAAGAATGTAGGTTAAATTCTGCCATGAAACTCATCTACCCCTATTACCCTCTCTGAGTATAACCTACATAGATGAGCATGTATGCTGGACTCCGGAATTAAAAAATCCCATTTACCCCCTCTTGTTATTATATCTTGGATATCATCCATTATCAGGGATAACATCCAGGTACATAAGCAAGAGGTGGTAAATAGGTGATTCATAACTCTGGATGATCATTTTTCAAAAAAAAGGGACATTATCTACAAACTCTGCTTATGAATATGTCATATCGACTACTTTATAATTTTAGAAAAATGAGGTTAAGAATTTAGAAACAACATAGAAGGATGACAAATCACGCTGCTTATAATGTTTTGTTTACATTTCTCTGTTTAAGTTCTGGGATGACAGGTCCAATAGGATATTTGGCTCAGGAAGTATCCTAGCATGGAAGATAAAATTTTAACTGAAATAGAATACTAAATGTTACTAACAATCTGGGCAAGTAATTTGAATACTAACCATGCAGGAGGCACATGGCCATCTTTAAACAAATAACAAGATGAAAGATGACTATATGTAATCAATGCTCAAACTCAAAGACAAAGCTCAAGGAGAACTATGATAATTGAAAAATTGTAATATGGGCTTGTAAGGGAAAGAAAATATCTTCCCACCTGCTCACCCTAGCTCGGGGTGCTATTGAATTATTCAAAATCTGTGCTTATTTGTAAATAGATGTAGAGATTATCTGGACTATGGTCCCGGGCAAGGCCGGAGGTTTTCTCGCCTCCACTCTTTCCTACCGGCACCCGCATGAGTGGAGTGATGTAAAATTTAATAATGACTAATAAAATTTTGGCTTCGGCCTCTTACCGATCAATATATATATATATATATATATATATATATATATATATATATATATATATATATATATATATATATATATATATATATATATATATATATATATATATATATATATATATATATATATAGTTTATTTCTAAATATTTTTAGTAGTAAAAATGTTTTTATCTTAAAGTGACATCCATTAAAAAATTTCACTATTTAATTAAGTTTGTTCTTTTATATTTTTAATAATACAAGTATTTTTTATAAATATTTTTTTAATTAAATTAATTTTTTTAATTTTTTTTAATAATGACATTTTTTATAGTTTAAAAAATGAAAATTATGTAACCATTTTAATAAAATCATATATAAAAAATAAAAAATAAAAAATTATTTTTAATTATTTATAATAAATTATATACTTAACTTTAAATAAATTAAAAAAATTTGAATAATATTGATCATTATTCGTAATTCTACCACCCTTAAAAAAAAATCAAAAGTTAAACTAGGGAGCTACTTTTACAATCTTGGAAGCGTGTGTTCTATGCATTTCAGTTTTTCAAGGATAGCTAAGCACAATAAAAACTAGCAATTGCACCTTGGTGTGCAATGGATACACTGAAGAGATCTCTAAGGTCAATTGGGAAAATTTTTTGTTTACTACCTAGTTGGATACATTTGTGTAGTACATGAAGTCATTTGGTAGGCCATTTAGAAAAATGATGTTGTTTTTACAACAAAGGGATCAATTGAGAAGTGATAGATTCAAATAAGCTATGTGTCCATTTACAAGGATCCAAACATGATTGAAACAATATCATTGAATCAAAAAGATAATTGGGATCCATTACCAATAGGCACATGTTATGCCTGCAATAGGGAGAGAGGGAAAGATAAAAGGTGGAAGAGTGAGTGTGCGTGCATGTGTGTGTGTGTGTGTGTGTGAGAGAGAGAGAGAGAGAGAGAGAGAGAGAGAGAGAGAGAGAGAGAGAGAGAGAGAGAGAGAGAGAGAGAGAGAGAGAGAGAGAGAGAGAGAGAGAGAGAGAGAGAGAGAGAGAGAGAGAGAGAGAGAGAGGATATATAAACAAAAGTAGAGAGAGGAAGAGATATAGGGGTAGAGAGATGGAGAGATAATGAGATAAACATGGAGGGAGAAAATTGAAGAATGAATATGGAGAGATAGAGATAGAGAGGCAAAGGGGCATAGTTATAGAGGTCTAGGAAGAGGGAGAGGGAGAGAGATGGGTGCATAGAGAGAGGGAGACGTGTAGATATAGAGGGGGGAAGATGAAGATAAAGGGAGATAGGAAGTGGTAGAGAAATATATAGAGAGAGGTAGCTACAGAGAGAGAAAGATGATTACACATACACACGTGTGTGTATACATACATACATATATATGTATATGTATACATACATACATATATATGTGTGTGTGTGTGTGTGTCTGTGTGTGTTTGTGTGTGTGAACTGAATAAGAGAGAGATGGATAGAGTGAGATAGAGAGTGGTGTGAGAGAGAGATAAAGAGAACAATAAAGAGGTAGATATATAGAGTAAGACAAATATAGTGAATAATAAAGACATAAATATAATGAGATATAGATAGAGAAGGGGAGGGGTATATATAGAGTGAGAGGAGGTCCTAGAGACATTATAATTTATTTTTTTATTATTAACAATTTATTGTATATTAATAAATATAATTATGATATTAGTAATATAAGACCTATAATGTCTAAGGTAACCAGTAATGTAACCCTGACAAAAAAATTGTCACGCAAAACCCAATGATCTCAAGAGGGGTTATTTAAAATCAATCGAAATATCAAACTTATAATATTATTATAAAAATAAATTTAGTAATTTAAATTGTGTAAAATATAATATATAATAATAAAATTTAATATATACTATATAAAAAGTATATTATATATTAATTAAATATATTATAATACAATATATAGAAATGACATAATTTATATTAAATGAAATATTATATAAAATAGTAAATTTAATTGCATTATATATAATTTAATTTTTAATTAATTATAAACTATAATAAAAAAATTTAATATCATGTAAAAATGTTTTAACAAAATTATCAAAATTTTATAAAATTAGTCTTATATAGTTAATTTCTATACATATAATTTTAAAATAAAATATACTTAATATTAAAGAATAAATTTAGGCCTAACGTGGGTAGATTAATTAAGATAAAAGCTAACTTATTTTAATGGGGTTGGTTAAAAGACAAACATGATTAACGATTATTTATCTTTCAAATGGTCTATTACTATATTGTTTCGTGTGCAATAAATAGATGAAACTTATAAAAGAGACTATTACAATAAAATATTTGACATACACTTTCCTTTTCGACAACCCAGAGTGCGGGAGGTGTGCAAAAATCTTTTCGATAGGCCCTGGAAGGTGAGAAGTTGCAGTTCCCTGTGGAGGCAAGGTTTGAAACCGAAGATGCTACAACCGATCCAATTCTCCTCCGAGTGAAAATCAAAGCACCAGGAGCTGCAGAAGCTTCGAACGCCACCAGATTTCTGAGAACTATTTCTATGAGAAAATCAAAGCGCTGAGGGTGGAAGCCGGATCGAGGCTCACAGGGGCTGACACAACTTCCACGACGTCTACGTGGAGGAGTTAATCTCCTCCACTCGGTTTGCATATCCTTCTTCGCCCACTTGCTATTGCATTTCGTGTTTTCATTTATTCTGCTCTGCAAATATTTATTGCGATTAACTTCACCCACTTGCCCTCCCCCGCGTGGATCTAACCTTGGTTTCCAATGGAGCCGGAGTCAGACGAAGATATTAGTAATCCTAAACCATCGCCATAGACATTACCAACCCTAGCTAAGTCCTTCACCGAGACCATCGCCCAGACTGTAGATGGAGTCCGCTCAATGACACACTTCCTTAAGACTCCAGTAGGTGAAGGACCCAGTCAGGATGGTAAGCTCCCTTGCAATTCCTCGGGCTCTTTCTACATTTCTCCGAACTCTGAAATGTTGGATGAAATTATTTTAGAAAAATGTAGATTAAGTGACACTACTATCTTTTTTGCCTGTGTTGATGCTCAAAAATGCCCACCTAGAAAATTCATAGACGACTAGTTTCATAATTTATGGAATCTTAAACTAGGGCTTAAAATTACATTCTATAGACAAGTTCAGAGAGGTATCTTTCTCATTTTCTTCAACATGCATGAAGCCCAATTGGAAGCTCTTAAACGCCAGTACTGGATGGTTGGAAATACATCTTTTTGAGCCCTAGCCTGGTCTCCAGAGGCGGTTAATGAGGAAGTTCTCACACTATCCTCTCCCAGATGGGTCATCCTCAAGGATGTCCCCCCCTTTTTGTGGCATTTTCTTCCCCAAATAATGGCACCTTTTGGTAAAATTGTTAGGGTTGATGAAACTACTAGATTGGTGCCCAACCTAGACGCAAGAATGCTTGTCTCAACCAAGCTCAGAATCAACATTCCACCATCCTTAAACCTAGATATTAACGAAGACACATTCGTCTACCCGATTGAAATACTTGGAGGATTAAATGCTTGTTTTCTCTGCAAAAAAGAAGGGCACATTCACAAAAATTGCCCAATTATCAATCATAGGAAGCAAATGAATAATTCTGGTGAAACTTCTGTAAACCCTAAAAATGTTAATAATATGCAACCTCCCCCTCCTATTATGGAGATCCCTAAAGACGTGTTGTCCACAGATCCCGGTCCCTCTCCTATTGTTGCTAACCCTCTCGTGCCTGATCGCGCACCCTTCGCCTCTGAGCCCCTCATCCCTGTTTCCGTCCCCTCTCACAACCCTATTGACTCACTCGCTAATGGTTTCTAGCTTGTTACATCTAGGAAACGGAGGCGTAAACTTACCCGTCTCAAAGCCCTAAACCCTAGCCATTCCTCCTCCAGCCAGTTGGCCTCTTCTCCTAAATCCCTGGTCCCTGAGCAGTCCCCTGTCAAATCTGTGGTTAGAAATATGGTTAATAAGTTGGAAAACCCCAACCATGATGATGATGCTAGCATTAGCAATAACCTTGCAATGATCCTCAGATCTAGAACCCCTATTCATTCGGTCTCCTCTTCACTTGCAGGAGTTACTTCTGACACTAGCACCATTAATCCCTCAGCTTCAAATTCGCTCAAAGAAATAGAGGACAATCATATAATAGAGGCTATATACGCCAATAAAGGTATAGAAGAAATTAGATCTAGCACTATGCTCCCTGACTTTCCAGGCTCCCAGTTGTCTGGGTCTGACATAGGAGGAAATGCCGATACTAGAGCGGAGCCTCCCAAAACTAGTGAAGATGATGAGGAATCTATGAAAGGACACTCCCTTATTAAAAAAAAAGGTAGGCCTATGGGCTCCAAAAATAAGAAGAAATCTGGCGATCAACAACGATCTCCCTACCAGCCCCCCATAAACCCTCTACCTTGATGAAATACATATCATGGAACATTCACGGCCTTGAGTCGCTTGACAGAAAATTTGTTATCAAAAGGTTTTTGGATTTGCACAGAAACTTAGATTTTCTGATGTTACAAGAACTTAAATCTATTGGGTTCTCCCTCGACGCATCGCTTGACTTCATTTGGTGAGATGCAATCAAAATCTGTACCAACCACCCGAAAGGTAAAGGAGGGGTTGGGCTTCTTCTCGCCCCTAAATGGGCTATGCACCTCAAAGATAAAGGAACCTCTCCCTATAATAGAGTAGCTTGGGCTACCTTAGAGATGAAGGGTTCTTGCTTTGGCATATGCTCCATTTATGCTTCTAATGATTATAAGGAATGAACATCCTTCTGGAATTGGTTAACTTCCCTCCCAAATATTCACTGGGTCATGTCCGGGGACTTTAATATGACTGAATCCTAGAATGACAAGGCTGGGGGTCTCCCGTTTGAATGGAAAAACTTAGAAAAACCTCATTGGGATAGATTCAAACAACATCTGCAACTCTTTGACCCCTTGGAAGCCACTAAACCTAACAACCCTAACCTATGGCACACCTGGTGCAACTTTCAGCAAAGCACCAATCAGATCTACTCTAGGTTAGATAGGTTCTACGCTAATAGAGACTTCTTCTCCTTTTCCCCCAACCAGTTTGGGAATGTGGTTGCAGTCCTACCAACTACCCTGTCTGACCACTTCCCCATCTTAGCCATTATCAACATCAGAAACTCCATCACCCCTTGCCACTCCTGCAATAAGAAATTCTTGCTTAATACCTCCTTGCTGCAAGATGAGGATGTCCTTATTGCCATCAAATTAATTAGACTCTTCAATCTGCAACCGCATCTCCCCGAATACCCCTTGAGTAGATGGTAGACGAACATTTCTTCCTAGCAGATTCTTCTCCAAACCATTGGCCAGAAGAAAGCCAAGGACTTCAGGTTCATAGAAAAAAATCTTACTCTGCGCCTTCACTCCCTTGAGCATGAAGTTCAACTGCAACCCTCTTCCCCTACCTTGGCCAGGCAGGTCTTCAAGGCTAGAGATATCCTTAGAAAGCACCAACAAGTTAAGATCAGAGGTGCTTTCATCAGAGCCCGTAACCATTGGCTCCAGTTTGGTGATAAGGGCTCCAAAATATTCTTTAATCTGCTCAAACAGAAACAGATCAGGGAAAAAATTGATAGAATATCTATAGACAATAAGGAACTCCTTGATATCTATGACATCAAAGAAGCCTTTGAAGTATTTTACAAGACTCTGTTTACCTCTGAGTATAATGAGGCTTCAGCAGATGCCCGCACCAGATGTAGGACCATTATCCCTAATAGAATCTCTAAGGATGAATCCAACCTCCTCAAAGCTAAGCTAACCATGCACGAAATCAAGGATGCCATTAAGGCTCTTAAGGATAATAAAGCCCCAGGCCCTGATGGACTTCCTGCTGAATTCTAGAAAACTAACATTGACTGGATTGCCGACGAACTTTATGATATCTATAATGAAGCCCTTGCCACAGGCACCCTGGGGGAATTCATAATTAGGGGTATCATTAACCTTATCCTGAAAGAAGGGGACAAATCCCTGATTAAAAATTGGAGGCCAATCACCCTCCTTAACATCTCCTACAAGATCCTAGCCAAAGCCTTAGCCTCCTGACTTGAGAAGATCCTCCCCAAGTTCATCTGTTCCACCCAAACAGGCTTCATCAAAGGCAGATACATCCTAGAAAATCTTGTAACAAGTTGGGAATCCATGGAATGGGCCAGGACCTCCAACCAAGATGTCGCCATGTTCCTTGTCGACTTTGAGAAAGCATACACAGGGTGGAATAGAACTTCATCCTCATGATGCTCTCTGCCTTTGGATTTCCTAGTGAATTCTGTGACTATGTTCGAATCCTCCTTAAAGATGCATCTGCCCTGCTTGAGATCAATGGGACCCTCTCCCAGTCGATTCCCCTCTCTAGATCGATCAGATAGGGCTGCCCCCTTGCCCCTGCTCTGTTTGTCATTGCTTCCGACGCCCTGTATTATCTCCTTAGAGATGACACCCTGTCCCCCCATGTCCAAGGCATTACCCTGTCGAATGACTCTGAGCTGATCAACATCCAATTTGCTGATGATACCTCGTTCTTCCTAAAGCTCTCAACACACAATATTGATTCCCTCAATCAAAAACTTGACATTTTCGGTAAGGCCTCCAGAGCCCGGGTATCCAACACCAAATCCATTCTACTTGGTTGGAAAGAGAATCCCCCATACTGGCTTCAACAATTTGGCTATGCGTGGGGAGGACCCACTAAACTAGTCTGTTATCTTGGCATCCCCTTTTCTTTATCTCCCTCTCTTAAGGACATGTGGGGTTGGGTGAAGGGAAAGATAGACAGTAAACTCAACAAGTGGGACAATAGGGTTCTCTCCCTTGCTGGCAGGATTCAAGTCTGCCAAAAAATCCTATCCTCATACAGTATCTACTACTCCTCAATTTGGATGTTTAGCAACTACCAAATCCTTGAAATCCAAAAGGCTATCAGACGGTTCCTTTGGTCGGAAGGGAAGGGTGAAAGGAAAGCCCACGCGGTCAAATGGACCTGGTGCCACTTGGATAAAAAACTTGGTGGGCTAGGCCTTAAGGATCTTAGACTGCAAGGCATCTCCCTTGCAGCCAAATGGATATTCCACTCTTTGGAAGGGCAAGAACCCTGGAAAATCCTTATTAGGAACAACATACAAAATGGTGTTCCCAAAATAGCCAAAACTTGGAAAGCTCTCCCACTTAGTGACCTAATTGCTGGCAGCTTTCCCATGTTTGTCCAAGGCACCTGGGTGTTCAAATCTATCTGGAAAGCCTGGGAGCATGTGCGTGGTCTAATCAGCAACTCGAGCATCAACTCTGATAAGTCCCTACATAGTGAAAGGTCAATATGGTGGAACTTGCATCACAACTCCAAATCCCTTGCCCTAACCCAAGGCTGCTCAGCTAAGCATTGGCATAATAAAGGAATCAAGTACATTATGGATATTCTTGAACATGATCACCTTATTAGCTGGGAAGCCCTTAGCACTAAATATGACCTCCCTGCATCTCATAAGAAGACATACAATATGATTAAAACTACTTGCATTCCCTTTAACCTCCCTAAGAACACCCATGTAGACACCCAGAGGTACCTTTCATTCCTATGGAAGGATGGCTCTACTCTCCCTAAAATCAAAGCCAAATCTATCTACGCCCTGTTAAACAGTGATCTGTCAGTGATTGAACACGTCAACAAACTATGGTATGTTAATCTTAGGCCCCACACTTGGCAGCAATCTTTTGTGAAACTCTGGCGACCCCCCATTCCTCCTAAGATTCAGTGCTTCAAATGGAAACTTATGTTGGACAAATTACCTATTAGAATATCGGCTGAATATGACCAATGCTCTATCTGCAGAAAACCTGAGACTACGCACCACATCTTCTTCGATTGCCCCTTTGCTAGAGATATTTGGCTTCTGTTTGGAATTTCTATTGCAGAATTTGTGTTTCCTCTTGATATAGTTACTAGTTTTATTCATGGACTGAGAAAGGATACTAATATTGTTTGGCAAATCTTATCTTCATATATTCTTTGGTTTATTTGGAAACTCAGAAATGAGGAGAAGTTCCAAGGTATTACAAGGGAACGTACTGAGTTTTTTTAAAAACTCACACATTACAAAATTGTTGTGCAGGTCTGTTTTGTGATGAACCTCGAGAGAAATAAGCTATTGCGGTTCCTAAAAGATGGCAGGGCAACCATGTTTGTTTATGAGATGCAAGACGGGTACGAATGGGCTAGGATCGCAGAGAACCATACCTCCTTCGATAAGGCAGTGCAGAAGCTAATAAAGGATCTACAGGACAACAGGCCTCCTCCCTTCAACAGGATTGAGATGTGCTCCCAGATCCTTGCTAGAAAGAAGGTGGTCTGGATGGAAGGCGAACAGGGTTGGACCACATGGCTGGAGGATCAGGATGAGATCCTCCAATTTTGATTTATTCTGCTATGCCCCCTCTTTTTGGATAGTTAGATAACTGTATATATTCCTCTGATTGGCGGTTGAGGCCCTACCCCCTGCTCCCTAGTTTTGTATAAACTCTCTATCTATATTTTGAACTCTCGATTTCTAATATATAAAAAAACATATAAATAGTACATTTTGATGTTGAATAAACTATTATTTTTTAAATAATCAATTAAAAATATATACATTCATACAGTTTCATTACTCTCACTTCAATTATTCATTTATTATTTGTATATTTCATAGCATTATTTAATTTTTGAAAAATAAAAAAATACAATTAAAACTAAAAGTAATTTAAATTAAAAAAATAAATATAAAAAATCAATCTTTAAAAAAAAAAAATTATATTTAAATATTATGATTACTATTATTAAATTTTTCATCAAATGAAATTTATTTAATATATTATTTGATTGAAAGTATAAAATAAAGATAATTTAAATTGAAAATATAAAGTAATTACCTTTATCTCAACTGACAATTAAGAGATAAATAATATAAATATAAGAAAATAGAAGATGCACCTATATGGCTTAAATAATTATATGTCTTATATTGTATAACAATCAGGCTTATACTTTATCTATGGGAAGTGCGATGTGGTCGTGTGTTGAAATGTTGCTATGGTGATTGTTGGCCCATGTTTCGTGGTATGTGCAATTGCAACATGAAGGAAAATAAGAGTATGTACATATGGTTGTTGTGTCAGTCAGGAGAAAATAATAAAACTAATAGTAAAAAATGACGAAAATAAATCAACTTGTGTGAGACAATTTCTCGATGGGGGGAGAAATTTCTGATGTAAGAAATCAGTGTCAAATTTTTTTAAAATTGGCATGAGACAAATTTTCAGTGGGGGAGCTCCCCCACAAGAAATAACCTATCGACTAAACATGAATTAAGAATACAGAATCATCCGGATCATCATTAATTCTTGCATACAATGTAGAAGAGCCTGCTTATAAAGGCAAGGCTAAGAGACAAGAGAGCACATAGTGATGACATGTGGCTCAATGAGATGCAAGGGTAGGTAGGGGTAGGTAGGAGAAATAGTAAAATATTCCACATGAGGTGGATCACCCATCGAAGGTGGAATTATCACTCCACAATAAGTGGATATGATAAAGTAACAACAAGATCACACCATAAAAGGTGAAAATTCTCCTACATACACACTCCCAATGTATGCACATCTTCCTAAGTGTCTCATATGAAAACTCCTATGTTATGTATGTACCTAAGTAAACCTAAGTAAAGTGTAATTATATCCAAGATGAATAAATAATTACACCAACAAGTATCAATGACAGTTCTTGTAGTAATTGAGATGTGCAATATCACATACTAGGTACCAACCCTAAGGAATTACACACCTAAGAAGTGATAATGGAAGGGTGGTGATCTAGAAAAGACACCACTACTAAGATAAATATTGTTTAGTGATGAGGGTGACCCTAAATGAATAAAATATATCAATTAATTTTTGTGTGGAAAAGACAACAATAAGAAAGCAAAAGAGCATATTGTTGAGACCAAGATGGGTTTTGAAGAATGTTAACTTGACAAAATAGGAAGAGAAAAGGGCAAAAAAAACTCGAACGAGAGGAGAGGTATTAAAAAATGATAAAGAAGGTATGGGATGCATCAAACAAGAATGTCAAGATGGTTGTAACTAAGGCATGAAGCAGTCACTTTTGTAGGTTTTTATCCCAAGTTAAAAGCCACTGCTTGGTACAATATAGATGATATATAAAGAAGATACTTAGCCATTAAATTCACCAAAGCATTTTATGGATTCTAAGTCTGCAAATGTACCTCAACCTTGAAAGAGGTAAATGGAGTTTTATGATTTTAAGAAATAAAGATAAAGTAGGATTCCAAGTGTTTTGCTATTTTTTATAATTTATATTGAATTTTGAATTCTTATCTGTGTGTGTGAAGTGAAATAGAGTTTTGTTCTCTGGTTGTGTTGGATATGTTTAATGGAAGCATAGACAAGGTGTTTCAAGCATGTGAAAGAGGCTAAAGAGTGGAAGTTAACCATGTTAGTTGTAAGTGGTGATCATAAATCCTTTCACCAATGAAATCTTTTTGGTCCTTAGTGAAGAAAATCAGCTACCATACACAAAATTAGGATTTTGTGTTAAGAAAACTTGCTTGAAGGTTTAGGTAATGACATCAAATCAATTTCCTTTAAATTCTGCATAATGAAATTTGAAGGAAACCCCATTGCAATTTGTTTAAATGGGAGATAGGAAAAAGTCTATTTTTTAAATATAAATTCGTTAAATGACGGTGACTGGACGCCATATTTACCTTATCATAGTTTTGATAGATAATGGTTGAACAAACATCAAATTTAGGCTTAGTTTTATTCATGACATGTTAATACCGGCCAATTTTGACCATAAATGTTTATGTTGTCACTCAAATGGTGTCGATTTTAACTCCCATTATTTGTGACTGTTGAAAGAACAAAAAATTTAATTACACTAATTTATACTTAACATGCTAATTCCAGTCAAATCATTGTCAAACACATGTTAGATTTAAAGTTTTTAATTTTGAGATGATAGTTAAAAGGACATCAAATTTGCCCTTTGTACTTTATAGATGACAATGAAAAGGGCATCAAATTTAAATAAACTATTTTAGTGATGACGTTCATATGGACACCAAATTTAATAATAAACTAATTCAATTCAATAGCCAAATTAACATTATTTACTTAACATAAAAAAAGCAATAGACGGGCGAGCGAGCATCAACATTTGCCTGCACTAATACTAAGTGATGACAATTGGTTTAAATCTATTGAATTCTAATATATTACGAAGCTAACTTGTCTGTTCTTGTTTATATGAGATCTACTTATTTCTCTTCTTCTTGAGAGATAAAATTGTCTCACTAAAATAGGCATATTTTTTTGTTTGAAGAGTATTTTCACTAGATTAATCTTTTCTAAAGCCCCTCTTCCTACACGACTTCCTTTTCCTCTATGGCTTTGAAGAAAACATGTTTTTTGAGTTTTGAGTTGATTATAAGACAAGTAATGGGAACTATCAATCAATGCAAAGTAAGCTCTCTCAATACCCTGATTTATTCTTATCATGCAATTACAAAAAATTTCTTCTTACACCATTGATCCTACCTTGTGGAAAGATAATTGACATGTTGATGCAATGGAAAGTGCTAATTCCTTTATATCCCTCAAATATTCATCCATGGGCTATCAACTTATCATCCGTAATCGTACCTCACCCACTATTTTTGATATCTCTAGTGACATTGCTTATTTTTTTAATATGGATTTTGATGAATGCACTCCTACATCATTCTATATTTGCATGATGCTAACTTTCCCAATCCTACAAGTAAGAATACTAGTGCTCAAGTTTGCAAACTTGTTGCATGTTACATCATTCCATCTAATGTTCTCTATAGAAGGCGTTATAATGGACTTCTCTTTCATTAACTTAACAAATTAGAGATCCCCATTTCCCTTGAGGAAGCCCATTCTGGTGCTTGTGGGGAGCATTTTAGTGGTAAATCTTTCATTCACAATTTTTGTTGTATGGGTTACTATTGGAAATTTATAAAAAAATACTCCTTTGTCTCTTTCAAAAGGTTACCTCAATGTCAACAACACAACAATTTGACTCATGCTCCTACATCAAAACTTAGAGATTAGGTAGCTCCTTGGCCATTTTCCTTATGGGGTTTGGATATCATTGGTATTTAATATCTCCTTCTTCTTCTTAAGGACATACATTCATCATCACAACTACATATTATTTTACTAAAATGTTTGAAGCTATTCCACTTCAATCCATGATTATTGAAATAATTTTCAATCTATCCTTGACAACATTATTTCTAGATTTGGTTTACCTTCCACTTTGGTTTTCGATAATGATACATCATTTAAGAAGAAATATGTGAAGAAGTTCCTTGGAAAATTTCACATTCAACATCATTTTTCTACTCATTATCCTCAATCAAATGGTCAAGCTAGAAAGCTTCTAGTAAGACAAATGAGAAAATCCATCATATAAATGTTAATAAACATGGAAAGGATTGACATACTTAATTGTATTATACTTTATCGGCCTATAGAACTATTTTTTGTAGAGATACACGTACTACTCCTTATAACCTCATTTATGATGCCAATGTGATTATACCTTTAGAGTTAGAAATTATTTTATTATGATTTCTCCCAAGGGCATCCTTGATGATAATTATCATAGAGAACAAAATCTTCAACATATTGAAATGCGCAATGAATAACATATAAATTCTCAATAGCTGATCTTCAAGCCTATCAAAAGGCTATGCAACAAAGCTATAACGATTCAGTTATTGAACATTCTTTTCTGGTTGGTGACTTAGTGCTTTATGATAAACAATGCAAAGTAAATGCTCTTCCAAGTGAAAAGGTAAAGTTAAACCCTAATTGGCTTGGAATGTACACCATCACTAAATTTTATGGCTCAAGTTCTTATGAATTAGCAAACATGAATGGTATGCCTTTTAAGGATCCCATTCATACTAAGAACATACATAGATATTATGCTTAATCTTCTTTCTTCTTTCTCTCTTTATTACTGAATGGTATTCTAGCAATTTAATCTTTCAAGCATGTGATTCTTTTTCTATTTAGCATACATTGCTTCGTTCATGAAAAGTTTTTTGGTTGTCTTGGAAATATTTTGTCTTTTTTTCCATAGATCAAGGAATTGTGCTCTTTATTCCAGCATATAATTTAGTATTCTATGTTCCATATTAGTTAGAAAACCATTTAGCTAGATTATATTGACATTTAAATTGGCATGCATCAACTAAATCATCACTTGTTGCATTTAGTTAAACACTTATCATATTTGGTTTTTAATTATATCACACATGTATCAATTTAATCATTGTAGCATTTATAAGGCAATCTATATTGGTTATTTAATAGATCAAAGTTGTATTAAATATGACATACATTTTCATCATTATTTTTCACTTAGATCTTTGTTGCATTTAATTAAATAAATATAACACATTGTTTTGCATTTAGTCACATGTGACATCTATGCAAAGCATCTCAAAAAATATCATTATATATACACAATACTTTTTGATACAAGATATACAAATAAATCACCATTGAAAACAAAATATATTATACAATAATATTGCATCTCATCACTCTATGGATGATTGCTACCAAAAACCTCAAAACCTGGTCATTGTGGCTATGGAATAGAGGGATGTCTATAAGATGCCATGGATCATGAGTGAATCTTAGAATGACTCCTCATCTCTTTACCCTAGATAATACCTCTAAGCCTTGCCGCCTCTACCTTGAGATGGATATTTTGGTTATTCATCTACTCTCCCTCAACTCATCATTTCTCCACCTCATATCATAGAGTCTCTACCTCTTCTCTAAGATATTCCACAGGCTCAAAGATGCCCCTTTGATGCACTGCATTGTGCTATGGCCTAGGAATAACCCACAATATTTATTAGGTTGTGATGAATGTGACCATTTCTTTGATGATGTGTCTCACAAAGTTACACCATCCTTGTGAGCCACCTAGAAGAAAGTAGACAAGTATGAAATCAAATATATCATCATGTATATCCAAGCAAAAAAAAACATATAAAATATCGATCAAATGTATATATTATATCTCACTTGGGCCTTCCTCTTAACAATTGGTATCAACTAAAGTGGTAGGAGTCTCAAATACTCTAGAATTCACTATAGCTGGGGGCATAGTAGCAAAAACACTACTCATCTCTCCATGCTCATAATTTATTGATACCTTAGAAAAAGGGGCTAGTAATGATGCTATGCATGCCAAGAGGTAGGTCTCTTGAGTGAGATGTCATCATCCTCTCTCCCCTTTATCCTCTATGATTAATGGATCTTGATCCTAAGCATGATACTAATCTTGCTCATCCTAATATCGATCTCAATCTCCATTTTTGTCCTCCTCTAAATCACGTCTTTGATAGGCCCATGGCTTCAAATCCTCGATAGAATGAGCGAGTTGAGTAGTGTCCCACCATATCATGTATCCTTGTGATATACCTACCATATCAACATCAAATAATGAGTGTGTATCTCACTCCTCATCCTCTAGATCACTCATAGAAACATTCAAATTTTTAGTCAAGGCTCTACTCTTATCTCTAGGTTTCATAACACTACGAGCTAACAACATATATGGAAGTACTAGGTATGGAACTCCCTATATCTAATAAAACTATTATGTCACTATATCATAGTAGAAGGGCACGATGATGTACTTGCGGTGACTGATGAGAAGTCAATCGTGTTGCATCCTCACTGGCTAATTTGGCTATCTTGTCCATATCATTAAAGTCCTATACAAAGTCCATATGATGTCTATAGGCTCTGATCTATTAAACAACACTCCTCTCTACCATGGTCTTTGAAGTGGATAAGTGTGTTCTCATTGATATCTGCATGCAATCTCAACTAGAGAATCCATTGGTCTCATGCATGTAACCTAGAGTAATGTGTAGTTCATTAGGTCGTGTGCCTCATAATGTATGTGCCTCTTGAGATAATATTAGAGATACATACTGGTATTCTCCATCCCAATGTACATAGGTATTCCTAGTCTCCTCCATCACTCAAATAGTATGAACAAGGCCCCCTACTAGGTATGTACCTCATTTTTTAGGTGCTACAACTAAAGTGATTGTAGCAACTATATCCAAGGTAGTCTATAACAACCAACATATGAGAATGTAACTCCTAAAGTTTCTAGGTATGGCTCACCTTGTGCAATATATTTGATCCTCCTTAATGATAGCAGGAGTACACAACCCTATCTAGCTGACAACCTTGTCTTAGACTAGGTGATGTAGACTACGATACACATCCTCTAGATGGACCATCATCACTCCCGTCAAAATATGGAAGGTAGGGGTGCTAGAGTCCCATCACTCGATCAACACCATCAACATCACATCATTGTATCTCATAGTAGGCATGGTGTAGATCCATCATAGCCCCACATCTCCTAAATGTACATCTACACTAGGTGGTAGATGTCTTTCTTGCAGTGATAACTTTAAGAAATCCCCTCTCAAAAAATTGTATAAAATTTTGATGAATATTTAATTTTTAAAAAAATTATAATATTTTTTATTGGTGAATCTTTCCTTTTTTAAAAAAAATATTAATTTTATTGGTGAATTTTTTTATATCATTTTTTTTAGTAGAAAATATGGGCGAATCTTGGAAAATAATAAGAGTATGCACTAATTACTATTGCAAATCCTTTCATTTAAAAACATAGTTTTTTTTTTATAAAAAAGTAAAGGCCTGAAGCTAGAAATCATTAATGAGTTTAAGGGGTAGACTCTACTTTATTTAGTTTCTATCATTAATTTAAAATAATATAATAGTCCTCTTTGTATTTTGTGAGAGAAAATGTACCAACAATTTGTAATACTCATAGGGCCAAAAATTGCTTTTAGACCATTGATTTTCATTGAGGTCAACAATTCAAAATCAATTTCAAATCCCATGAGTATTACAACCTGTAGGTACAAATTACCTCATGGAATACAATGAAGCTAATTAGATTATATGTTAAATCAATGGTGGCAACTAAACATTGTAAATATAACCCTAAATTAACTAATAATTATGATATATCATTAGCGAATTGTATCTAATATTGTGGTGAATCTTTGAGTTAAAAATAATAATAAAATAAAATCTTTGGTGATTTAAATAACACTAAAATAAAAATTTGTAAAAATGTGGCGATTTGAGTCACCTTAAAAGTTGAACTTATTAGCCAAGTTTTGATTCCCAAATTTCAAAAAATAGCCAATTGGAAAATATTAGCCACTAAAAATTTCATTGCTTTCTTGGTCATGTAGTAGATTGTATATGTTCCCACCTGCATGTTCTCACATGACCAGAGGGTCTTGCAAGCACATTGACAAGATATTATTAATTTGTCATCCCTCTCAACAATTTTCATGTGAAATCCTCTAGACACCTGATTCGACCATGTCATGTCCAATCTAAAATATGGTGCTTAATTTGGACCGTGGTGCCCAAATTGGACCATTGCATTCAATTTAGACCTTGGTGCCCATATTGGACCATGACACCCAATTAGGACCATGGCACCCAAAAGGGTGGTCCCATAGTCCAAGATAGGTTATTTTGCATGTGCCTAATCAAAAATCACAAAAACAAGTACATGGTAAAGTAAGTGTAGCCTACCTCATGTGTCTAGGTGCCCTCTATGATGAATTACCTTAGTACCTTTATCCGAGGTGGCTTATAATTTCATTTACATAGTATCTTGGCTCTTATGATAATGTGGACCTCTCTACAATAAAGACAAAACAATATAATATAGATGAATAGTTGAAAAGTTAAAAACTTTCACTATTAAGGTAAGTTCTTTCTAAACCCTAATCTATTGTAGTTCAATCATCTTATCATAACTTGAGTTAGGGAGTTGCTATTTGAATGATGTTTGTTGCTTGGAATCATAATTCAGTTCTTTTTCTTACCAAATATTCTTTGATGTGGTGTTGTTTTCCTTAATGACCCTATCAAAAGTATTTGTCATCACTTATTTTCACAATTGGATGTTGTAAACATGATACCCTATTTCTACATACTTAATGAGAAAGAAAAAATAGCGGGGCATATATCTACCCTTGAATGTCATCACTCTTAGTAAGCATTCTAGGTGATTTTGATTTCACTAACAAGGTGGTTATTTAGAATGCAACTCCTAAAATTGTATTGTAGGTATTGCTACACCAAGGGGTTTGTTTTTCACCATTGAGAATATCCTTTTTACATGAATGTTTACTTTTTTGTACTTTATCTTGCATATTCGCATAGTGTCATATGACCATTAAAGTGGGGGCTAAATGTAGTATCATAGATTGTACTCCTTAATTGTGAGCCCAATTTCATACTCTCCTTAGCAATTAATTTATTTTCCACCCCCTAACCATTTTTAGGACGGTTTCCAACCTTGAATTTAACCCTTGACTCAAGAAAATGAGTTCTATCATATTTTAAGTTTCAAGACATATTATTCCTCATTTAATTATTGTCAATTCAAAAATTAGGTCTGGATCCAATATCAGGGACCTAATATCTCACAGATCTCTCTCTTTTGAGGTCTATTTTAGTGTCGCCATGTCAATTTTCTCACATGTCCTAACTACTTTTCTTTAAATTCTGGGTATTTTTAGTGTCAACCTTTATATTGTGAAACACACACACACACACACAAAGAGAAAAATAAATACACCATTTACTCATTAATAATTTAAGTAGCTTCAAATAGTTTGGAATAAAATTTAACTAAAAACTCATGGATTATTAACATGCACTAGGGAAACCTCATTATTTCATACGATTAAAGTCTCATCATTAAATATTATGCAATTTTCAATATGTAATTATAATGTTTTTTATAAAATATATTTATCTAAAATTAATTTTTATGATGTAATGTATTTAATTAAGAATCCACTTCAATATGCAGGTCAAAATTTCTTTGGCACATCAAACCTATCCATTTGAACAAGACTAGAGTGATAATTGAATCTCTTGCATAGGCAAGATATATAAATTAAGGTTAATGTTAACATATAATCATATATTTTTCAATAAAATTGAATGAGAATCTCACCTATTAAGATTAAATTGAATCCCCTTATTAGTATTTGACTAACCATTCCTTATAATTAAGCCAAACATTAACATGACGTAAATCAGTTGTACAATAAGTCGATATTGACAAACAGTATTGATAACAAATCTGAGAACAAAATGATATAAAATTTGATGGTAATCCTCAATAGAAAGCAAGATCTTATTTAAAGACTAAATCAAGAAAAATAAGATGACCCAATATAAATTAAAAAAGAATATTTAACTTTTTGATTTTGTAATATATTTTTTATTTTTGAAATACAAAGAAATAATAAGATAACATTCATTATTTAATTGCAAGACTAAACAATCTCCAACAATTTATTTATTACGATTTGTACATATACTTTTTATTGAAAACTACTTAATCTAATCCACTCCACTCTTATGTACTATATATAACTGAGACTACTTATAGGCCCTGTATCCTCCCAGATCACAGAAGTAACATTTTTATTCTAACAATGATTATAACAGTAACAAACAAATCCCCGAAACCCTGGGCCTATATCGCATTCTCCAAAAGCTTGATGATCCTCATTGATACATTCTCCATTCCTATAACTGAAGCATGCTCCCTTAAACGCACCGCTGTAGCCAGCCATGCAGACTGATCACGGTCCATTAAATATAGGTTGAAGCGATGAGGAGCTGAACGAATCGATTAATTAATTTACGATCTGATGTCTCTATTTTTGGGTTGTAACGGTCCAGTGTCCATTTTGGACATGATATTTTTGGGTTGTAACTGTCCAGAGTAGGTTTGAGAATCTCTCTGCACCAACCTTTCAGCTGTAATTTTGATCTCCACTCTGTGAGTAAATGTCATTACAGTGAAGAATTTGATTGTGCAGGTCTCCATAGTGGCGCCCAACATCCCTCCCATGTACGCATGGCCGGGGTGGTCCTGAACACAGTAAACATCCGTCTGGACGCTCGAACAATGGCGGCCCAGTTCAGCCACTGCGACCCAAAGTTCATCTTTATAGACTACCAGTTTCTGCCCAGTTCAGCAACGCAATTTACTTCCTTTCTAATCCGACCGAAAGATGTCGTATTGCACGATGAGACCTTTCTTAAAAGCATCGATTTTGAGCTAATACTGGATCCGTGATTACGGGTGGGGAACATCACTTGCTAGGGCGTGCGGTTTCAAAGCTTGATCGTGAACTTTAACCCCCTACCCAGCCACCCTTGGAATAGTAGGGTCCCTCCCACCTCACTAGAATAGTAGGGGCCATCCCATCCGCCGCTCGATGAATCGATCTCGAACGTGCTCTGGCATCTCCTCTTTATTCTAGCGTATTATAGCTTAAAATAGCGGGTTATTCTAGCGGGCTGATGAACTACCTTCCTCCCACCCACCCCAATCGACGAGAAAGCCCACCCTATAGTTACTGATTCGATTATAGGCTTATTAATGAAGTGCTTGAATGACAACTATATCAAGTGGTGGTGGGGGATTATAGACCCAACGACATTATAGTCCACGACACCCCCTACTATTTTAAGCCCCTTAGAATAGTAGGGCGGCACTTTCTATAGTATGTTCTATACTTAAGTATAATTTGATAGTTGACTTTTTTCGATTCTATACGCAACTTCTATCTCGCACCCCTCACTCAATAGGTGGGGGTGGGAGATAGAAGTTGCGGTGGGGGTGGGAGATAGAAGTTGCGTATAGAATCTAAAATCTAGTCTAATCGTATAGTTCATCTTCTACTAATCAAATTCCATTATTAAGTCCCTGCACTTCAACAATGTCATGCACATTCAATTTGTGCATAGAATTATGATGACCTCACATTAAACATATCATCCTTATAATGTTGTAAGACTAAAGTATGTTGTACTCATCTCCTAAATAACAATTCAAAAGTCCCTTTGTTTTAATGGCAAAAGTACGAAGAAGCGAATCCAACCAACCATGAAAGAGCACTAATGTAATGTGTCAACCAAAAAAATGCCAACATTATACACTTCATAGTCAGCCACATAAATAACTGTCACAATTAAGGCCACCTCCTTTTGCAACAAGTCTAATTCAAACATTTATCATACAAATTGTAGTCACACAAATCTGTCCATTTTAATTAAATGAATATTTCGTATTTATTTGATTAAAAATCCACTAGCCACCAGTTAATTAAATTAATATTTAATTAATTCATCTCCAAACATTCTTCTATTAATTAAATAAATTATTCAATTTGTTTTAATTAATTCATTAAATCAAATTCACAATCAATTAAATAAATAAAATCAATTTATTTAATTAAAAAACCCCCTTTTCCTCTTTTAAATAAATTAACATTTATTTAAATCATTTTAAAACCCCCCCCACTTGCATTTTCCTACAAATGCAACTTGCACACATTTATTGAAATAAATGAATTTTTATTTTAAATAAAATCCTATTTTCCCTCACCCACCAAATCCACTTGCAAAATCTAATCCCCTTTCTAGATTCTTCTAACCCCTTCCTAATTAGCCTAATCCATCCCCTAAATATTGTCACATTCCTAAGCAAAGGGAAGTCACTTCTCAAATGGCCCAAAGTCTTGGATAACCATTGAAGGTTTTCAACCTTCAACTACCAAAAACCCCAAAGTCTTTGAAAACCATTAAAGGCTTCCAACCTTCAACCACTTAATCCACAAAGTCTTCAAAAACCATTAATGGTTAACTCAAACCCTCCCACATGGTTAAAACATTTGTTTTGACTCAACCTCTACTCAACCCAAGGGTCTCATCAGGTCATTAATGCTTTGACCATGATTATCTCTTAATCATTTGCACAAAGGTTTATCCTTGGATTAACTCCTAATCCAGTGGGTAATCCTAATTTAGACTTGACCCTTAGCCTTTAGATAACCATGAGGTCTTCTCAGGCCTTTAATGCCTCCAACCTCTTCTCTCAACCCAATCTTATGTTGACACTCGTCACCATTTCATTGGTGCAAATTGTGCACATGGATCCCCAACTTTCAAGCTTGACCCTTGATTAAACCTTTCAATCCTGGCCATCCATTGCTCCATTTTTCCTATAAATATAGCCCATTCCTTCATAATCCAGATCCTGAAAACTTGTAAGCATTTAGACTATAGCCATTTTAGAGAGCATTTAGCATAGCATAACTAAATCTTGTCTTTTTGGTAAAATCAATCATTTTAGCATTAAAAATAGCTTTTCATTTCATGTTTGGAGCTATACTAAAAATCTCAATCCTCCATAAGCATCCATAGTGCAAAAAGCTGCTGAGAGCTACACTATTTTGGAACTTGGAGAGGAGAGGAACAAGGGAGAAAGGAGCTAATATCATGTTAAGAGATAGTTGGAGATATCTCATTGTCTTACTTCTTTAGTTAGATTCATTAGCATGTTTTTAGTGTCTCCTTTGGAATGCCTTCATATGTTTTAGTTTTTGATTGATTAACTCTAATGCTTTGTGTGTTTTGTGATTGTTTGATCTTAGACTAACCTTGTGCCATTTAGGAGGGCATCATTTGGTGAACCCGACGTGAATCGAACACGCAACCTTCTGATCATTTTTTTTGAAATTAACATTTTGCTTGTTGAAATTGCCACACATGTCGCGCTTCGGCACTATTGAACGTGTTTTAGCGCTATTGCAAAATTTCTTTTAGTGCTATTGATCCTAAGATAGCGCTATTGAAAATGTTTCAGCGCTATTGACAACATTCCAACGCTATTGTCACAGTTTCAGCGCTATTGACACACTTCCAGCGCCTTTGTCTTCTCGGATTTTTCTCTTCTTTCAGCGCTACCGTTTAAATTAGCGCTTCTGTTCACGCAGAATAGCGCTATTGTATGAATCAACGCTTCTGCAAAAACATAGAATAACGCTATTGCGACAGAGTGTCGCCCAAATTGACTTGTAACCAAAAAATCAAAATTTAGGCTTCTGGAAGCCCCCCCTTTGAGCATTGATTTTATTAACTTGTTTCTTTTCTTTGTGCAGGTTAACAACACAACAAAAATCACAAAAAAAAATTTCATTTAGTGCTTAAAAAGAACTTAAAACCACAAAAAAAAAAACAGTTTTTCATTGTTTTCTAGTTAGGCCTCATTTTCTTTGGTGCTTAAAATTAACAAACACAAAATTTGATTTCATTGCATCAATTGGGACCTAAAATTTACAATCCACATTTCAAAAATTTGGTGCAAATAAAACTGACAAACCACTTGTTTTTGATTGATTTTTGCAAACAAAATTTCCTTCAAGCAAAACGTGTTTTTCATTAAGTTGACCAGGATTTCCAAATTCTAGATTACAAAACACATTGCCTTTGAAGTTAAAAAGAACACCATGGCTGTTGGAGCAACATCTCCAAATAGTTAGATCATCTTTGCAAATGTTGGATTAAAAAGAACAAGTGAATTTCGTGTTTGGCACGCTTGTGCACAAAAGTCAGTCGAGTGGACCTACTTCTAACACACACTATCCTCTCCCTTGGCTCTCGTGGTCCTAGGTGCAAGAGAAAAGTGTTAGTAACACTCAAATTTTATCTTTTTAAGAGAGGCCTGCCAAGGGATCGATACTCTTGGGAACGACCTCGAGCGGTAAATCCTTCGAGCCGCTATAGAAATCAGGTGAGAGAGAAAGTTGTAGCCTTGGGTATAGCTGTTCCTACAGTGTAACTGGCCGAAAGGACAAATGGGCCCCACCACCAGTTACAAGGCTCTTAAGTGAGTCACTGCAGAATGAACTTATGTCCAAAGCCATCGAACATTACTAAACATCTTTAAGTAGTAGCCCACCCGTTCTATTGATTGAGGATATTTGAGATATAATTTAGTGCAAGAGCATAGAAGGTTTTGCTCCCAAGATACTCACCATACATATTTCCTTGAGTAGAAACATAGCTTTTTGAAAGGTCACTTATGGCTTGATAAAAGTGGTGACTCCCCCATCATAGGGATCATCTATTTGTTATGCTCGTGCAAGACTTAGTATATCACATCCTTACCTGCCACAGCGGGATTCATAAGGTATGTAGTACCAAAGTCGAAGAAATATCAAGATGTGGGCTAAATTTATCACAACTGGCCATTTGACCTTAGGGATAAAAAGTGTTTGAAGTGTGTTCGTTTTACAGACCTAGTGCAAATTGAGCCGACTTCAGGCTTTGGAAATACACCTTAAAATACATCTAAAGGAAGGGTCAAAAACAAGTCCAAGGATTGGGTTAATCTAGACCCATACTCATTTGTGCCTTTGAGGCTACAATTTTGTGTTTGTGTGCTTGCTTTGTTTTCTTGTCAAAGAAAAATTAGAAAATCAATCCCAAAAACAAAGTACTCATCCAACATCTGTCAACACAACCAAAAATACCCAAAACAAAGTGCAAACAAACAAAGAGTCAAAAATTTATGACCATTCTTCACATCTTGCGAAAGAAGAAGTGTCATCAGAATATCACCTTGAAAAGGAGACCACTAAGCTCAAAGGCTTTGATCAAAAGGAGGAAATTCTTCTATATCAATCGACAAATCTTTGTCTCCCATAGAGTCTTTCTACATCGCATGCGTCTATACCTTCAAGGTAAAACAAACGAGTTTGATTCAGAATCATTGAACCACAGAGCTTTTATGCAATATAGAGCTCTGAGTTATCACAAAAATCAAGGAGGAAAGATTAATCCCAACTTCTTCCCAAACATCTGTATCACCTACAACACAGCTCGAGAAGTGCCACCAACGCCTGAAAGGGAAGAGGTAGAGTTTGTTCCATTTGTAACACAAAGTTTTTATTGAAGTTGAAAACAAAACATCCATCATCTTACTCATACATTATCATTCCATCATCAATCCATCCCAACTCTCAAAACATTAAGAGGTTCTTGTCCCAAGATTCCTTTTTAGATATTGCTTGAAATCAAACACATCACCCCACTTTTTAGATTGTTTCTACATCTAGGATAAGCTCATCCTAAGAGACACATCTATCCAGGTTAAAACTAGTTCATGAGTGAATCCTCTCATTGCTAGGTAGTTAAATCTGTAACACATCTCAGATTTCTCTGCACCTTATCACATCAAATCTTATCAAAACAAACAAGCAATTCAAAGAAGGAATTTCGGTTACATCTACCTTAAAGTGCTAGAGATCCACATACAACACAAATCACCAATCATCAATCTTTCATTTCATCACCAACTCATCATCATCTTCAATCAACTAAAACTTGCAAACAAAATGGCTCAAACCCGATCACGATCAAGGCAGCGAGAAATAGAAATTGAGGAAGAAGAGGACAACCTCAATGAATTTCAAGAAGCACTTGGAGGAAATGTGAATGACGAAAACCCAAGTACTCCCACTCCTTCAACAATCGAAAGGGTTCAACATAACCCTCATTTTAACAGATTATTTGATGAAATACTAAGGAGCAATGCGGATGCTCACTTTTTAAGACTCGCTCAAGAAGGAGCCAAACTCCCCTCTGACTTTGATCTTGCCCAATTAAGACAAGCATCAGAAAGACAAAGTCGCCATGAGGAGGAAAGAGGTAGAAATCACATCAGATATAACATCCCTCGAGGTAACCCACCACCTCCTCCTCCAAATGAAATGGAGATGTTGCAGCAACAAGTCGAGAATCTCGCCCAACAACTTCATAGTGGTGTTAAGACCAATCAATTCTCACTTAACAACATCTGTCCCTATCCGTTTGATAGGAATCTTTATATGCCACCCTTTCCACGCGGGTTCGAAACACCAAAATTCGAAAAATATAGAGGAAAGGGAGATCCCCGCGATCATGTCCGAGAATTTCATTCCGCTTGTCTTGAAGTGGCATATGAAGACACCTACCTAATGCGCCTTTTTCCCCAAAGCTTGGGAGGAACAACCACATCATGGTTTTCCCGACTACCAGGTGGCATTAGAACATTTGAGGAACTCATCCAGAAGTTCCTATCTCATTACTCTTATAACATTGAACGCGACATCACCATGGCTGATCTATGCAACACCAAACAAAAACCAGGTGAACTATTCTCAGTATTCCTACAACGATGGCGCCAAATGTCTAGCAGACGTTCTCTTCAGTTACCTGAACGAGAACTAGTGGAAATTTTCATTTCCAACTTAAACGAAGAAATGGAATTTCACCTGGATGTCAAAGACACAGACTCTTTTAACGATATGATCACCAAGGGTATAAAATGTGAAAGGGCGCTCATCAAAAAAGGACTCATCAAAATCTTTAATGAACCAAAAGATGGTCCTCGCCCGCGCTTCAATAGTGATAAACCGAACTTCTGGAACAAGAATAAGAATATCGTCAACGATGGAGTTGTGGATGCTCGGACTGTCCAAAATGCACAACCTGTGGTTCGGTTTGCAGGACAAAATCCTCCACCTCAAAATAACACAAATGTTCCTCTTAATCAAAGTCGCATCACATCTCATGATGAACCAAGACCTCGTCCACAAAAACAAAAACGCACATACACTCCCTTAGGGGAACCCATTGAAACAGTGATGCGACAACTCATTTCTCAGAATTTGATCACTCTACCTAAGTTATCAAATTATGAGCCTCAAGTCAAACCGGCATGGTGGAGAGATACTGAACATTGTGAGTTCCATCAAGGAAGAGGACACAAGACAAGTAATTGTCACCGATTGAAAGATCTCATTCAGGATCTTATTGACCGAGGAGAAATTGAAATTGAAGGGCATGACCCAAAAACGACCAATAATGATCATCAGATGTTCAAGAATCCACTTCCATCGCAAGATCAAAGGGGTCCTTCCACTTCCAGATGAGGTCCTGATACCACTGATTATATGCAAGCTGCGTATAATTACACTGTCAATCACCTGTATGATGCCAGTGAACAAATTGCAACTATCACTTTCAAAAATCCCACCTCAAATTGCAATGTTGTTACACGTCGTGGCAAGGTCACCATAAAGGCAACTCCACAAGGCACCACCTCCATCCCAAAGCAGTACAATCTTGTGGAACAATTAGAAAAAACGCCTACACTCATATCCATTTTAGAGCTATTACATCTGTCACCCTCTCATAAAACAATCTTGGATCAAGCACTCCAAGAGGCATCAGTCCCTGCAAACCTGAATACGGACCAGTTTCAAGCCATGGTTGGAAATCTAAAGTCATCACCTTGTCTCAGTTTTTCCAAAAGTGACAACTCTTCCTTCCAACAACCTCATAACGCCTCACTCCACATTGAAGGCTTTGTCAACCAACACAGGATCAAGCGAGTCTTGATCGATAATGGAGCAGGCCTAAACATTTGTACACTACAGTTGGTCACAGCATTGGGATATGCAATAGAATCAGTGGATCCTCGCAAGAAGATCACCATCAAGGCCTATGATGATGCAGAGCGTTCATCCAAAGGAGCTGTGGTACTACCAATCCGAGTGGGCCCTGTGGTAAAGCACATCATCTGTCAGGTTCTGGACCTTCCTCTGCCATATAATCTATTATTAGGGAGACCTTGGATACATGCCATGCAAGCTGTTCCATCTACCTACCATCAATGTATCAAGTTCCCACATAATGGTGCAGAGATCACAATCCTGGGTGATACAAATCCCTTTGCTTTTTGCCATAATATCATCCATCAACCAGAGATTACTGTTCCTAATAATAGGGAAGCCATTTCCTCCACATCATATGTAAATCCCGCCTCTCTTGCCAGTTCAAACACCCCTATACCCAAGCAAGAAAAGCTTAAGATGAAAGTCGCAGAGGAAGGTCCTGGAAAACACAACTTGAGTCAGCTCTTTTGTGTGGGACAAATGCCTACTTCTCCTAGAACACATGGTAAACCACAGCAGTTACTACAACAACCACTAATCACGCCTGCATGTGCCTTAACACCTTTCATCCTTGGAAAGAGTCAAGAGGAAGAGACACAAGATGAGGACCTAGCGGAATGGATCTATAAAGATCCCATCACCACTGACAAACCGCAAGTTACACTTCCTACGGAACAATATGGCAAAGGCCTCCTCATTATGCAAAGAATGGGATATGATGGTCAGAGTGCTTTGGGATACTGCAAACAAGGATGACATGAACCTTTGCTGCCAGAATTCAAGCCCAAAGGTAATACAGGCCTAGGTTTTGAAAAAGAGATCCTTCCTAAACTCAGATTCAAAGGAAAACCTAGCAAACCATTTTGCCCACCTACTGCAAAGAGGACACCTTTCATAATCAAAGCACCATCAAGCAATATTGCCACTGCCCCATCGAGGCTCACAAACCCACCGTAACCATCACCAGTGCCAAACATACCACCAATCGAACCAGTAATCCCATTCACACCAGTCATCCCATCAATAACACCAATAGCAGCAGCAACTATATTGGAACCCGCAGCAGCATCTATGGCACCAATAGTTCCAGCAGAAGCCACTGAGTCACCATTACCAATACTTCCAGTGACAAATCCTTTAATCCCCATCACAGTTCCTGCAGCACCGATCACTACAAAGATACATAAACCAATCACACCTGCCGTGTTTAACTCCAAAGACATCCCAGTATGGTATAGCAATCAGATGCTAGAAAGTGATTCAGAGACCGACTCACATGAGTGGGAATTTGATTCTGTACAGCTTAACACTTCAGATGAGGAAGACACATCACCACCTCCGCCACGCAAAGACATCCCTGTTTACAGAGAAGCACAGATAAAGACCACTTGGGTACCTGAGCTGGAAACATCTTCCACAGACCCTATGTCTCATCCTACGCCTGATTTTGACAGGGAGAGTACCATCAACGACCTTCACCACATTGTCTTAACCCTCACTAATACCTCTAACGCACTTAACTTAATCGATGAAGTAATGCCCATTATCCACCCTGAACTCATCGAATGGAACCAACCAAATCCCCCATGTCTTGACCTCTTCCAAAACGATGAGGCTATCATTGACTTTTTGGAATTAAGGGATAATCTACCAAGCGGGGATCACAAAGCTGGATTCGCCATTGAACTTAACAGCACAGCATACTTCGGGGCGGATGCCAAACCTTTCAGCTGCAAAAATATAACAATAAAACATGGATCTTCCAGTGAAAACCACACTGTGGCACTGTTTGATCCGACAACAGTAAAAAGAAAGAGCGTATCCAACGGTGAAAACCTCTCTGAGGCGCCTAAGGATGAAGGGTTTGACATTCTCCCTGCTAGTACACAACAGGAACGATCCACGATTCTTATCGAGGAAACCAATGAATACAATGTGGGGACTCCTGAAAATCCTCATATCATACATCTGGCATCTCTTCTCACTCCAGAGGAACAGCCTAAGTTTATCGAGTTCTTCCAGCAGCGTCAGATTAACTTCGCATGGTCATATGCAGACATGCCTGGGCTTGATCCTGATTTAGTCATGCATCACCTCACCGTCGCAGAAGGAGCCAAACCTGTCAAGCAAAAGCTTCGTAAGATGCATCCCTAGATTGCAGTGCTAGTCAAAATAGAACTCAAGAAACTCCTCGATGTTGGTTTCATCAGACCAATTGATTATGCAGAATGGATCTCCAACATTGTTCCTGTTGGCAAACCAAAAGGGGGCATCCGTATTTGTACAGACTTCAGAGATCTGAATAAGGCATGTCCTAAGGATGACTTCCCCCTACCAAATATCGACATCATAGTGGATCTGACAGCAGGACATGCCATGCTTTCACTCATGGATGGCTTTTCAGGATATAATCAAATAAAGATCACACCAGAGGACCAACATAAGACAGCCTTCACATGTCCATGGGGCACATACTGCTGGAATGTAATGCCTTTCGGTCTAAAGAATGCAGGAGCAACCTATCAAAGAGCAATGACCACCATCTTCCATGACATGATGCATACTATGATGGAAGATTATGTGGATGACTTACTAGCAAAATCACTCACCAGAAAAGGACATCTCCACATCTTAGATAGAATCTTTGATAGACTGGAACAATACCATGTTCGACTCAACCCAAAGAAATGTGTCTTTGGAGTAACCTTCGGGAAGCTTCTAGGATACATTGTCTCAAGCAAAGGTATTGAGGTCGATCCAGCAAAGGTAAAAGCAATCATGGACATGCCACCTCCAAAGAATATCAGTCAGCTAAGGACATTACAAGGGCGGCTTCAATCCATCTGAAGATTCATTGCACAATTGGCTGATAAGTGTCACCCATTCACACACCTGCTACACAAGAACATACGCTTTCAATGGGATGACGGATGCCAGCAAGCATTTAAGGCACTTAAAAACTATCTCATGAATCCACCATTGTTGATGCCACCAGATCCAAGTAGACCGTTGTTACTTTATATCTCAGCAACAAGTACAGCACTGGGTGTGCTACTGGCACAACATAATGCAGAAGGTAAAGAGTGTGCTGTATACTACATCTCTCGCACACTGGTTGGCTATGAACTCAGTTACACACCTATTGAGCGAGCTTGCCTAGCAGTAATCTTGGCAGCCACTAAATTGCGGCACTATCTGTTGACACACAAGGCACAACTCATCGCAAAGATTGATCCACTCAAGTATTTACTCAGCAAAGCAGCATTGACAGGTCGTTTGGCCAAATGGGTAATGATTCTAAGTGAATTTTACATTGAGTATGTGGACCGTAAAGCTATCAAAGGTCAGGTTATTGCAGATCAGTTGGCCGATGCACCACTCATAGGTGATCATCCTCTCATTTCCAATTTTCCAGATGAAGAGATATTCATGATCACAGAAGCACAACCATGGAAACTATATTTTGATGGGTCATACACTAGGCATGGCTCGAGGGTAGGCATTCTATTTATCACACCTCAAGGTGATAGCATCCCGAAGTCTTACAGGCTCACATTTCCATGCACAAACAACATAGCAGAGTATGAGGCTTTGATCACAGGACTCAGATTAGCCATATAATGGAAATTACAAGAACTACAAGTATATGGCGACTCACAACTGGTCATTCGACAAGCAACTGATGAGTATCAGACCAAAGATGATAAACTCATGCCATATAAGCAAATGGTGGACAATCTAAAGGCATCATTTACTACTATCACTTTTGAGCAGATACCAAGAGATCAGAATCGAGCTGCTGACGCCATGGCTACTATCGCATCTCTCCTAGATCTTCCACAGAATTCAACACGCTATGAGTTCTTGGTAGAACAACTTTGGATCCCCGCTTATGATATCCCTGAATCTGAGATGATATGTCACCTTGTCAGTTCTGAATCCCCATGGTACGGTGAGTTCTACACCTATCTTCGTGATCATACCCTTCCTCCCAACCAATCGAATAACCAACGAAAAACCTTCATTCGCCAAACTGCTCGATATACCATTATTGCCGAAACCCTATACCGACGCAGTCTTGATGGTACTCTCCTTTGATGTCTGGAACAGGATGAGATAACAAAGGTTTTGGAAGAGGTACATGAAGGAATTTGCGGGACTCACTCAAGTGGTCCATCACTAGCCAAGAAGATCATGCGAGCTGGATACTATTGGCCATCTATGGAAAAGGACTCCTACTACTTTGTCAGGAAATGCAAGAAATGTCAAGTTCATGGCGACCTGATACATGCACCAGCACAGGAACTGCAACCAATCACAACACCATGGCCTTTTTGTCAATGGGGACTCGACCTTGTGGATAAAATCCATCCATCTTCATCCAATGGCCATAAATTCATTATTACCGCCACCGAATATTTCACCAAGTGGATCGAAGCTGTTCCACTTACCCAAGTCACCGGCAAGCAGATCGCCTCATTCATCCTCAACTACATCATCTGCCGGTATGGTGTACCCATGTCCATTGTCACAGATAATGGTCTTCCTTTCAAAAATCAGGATGTCTGTGAACTTTGTGAGAAATTTCATATCCAACACCGCTTTTCCACCCCCTATTACCCACAAGGCAATGGTCAGGCTGAAGCATCCAATAAAAACATATTGAGAATCCTAAAGAAGACAGTCAATGATGTCGGTCGTGATTGGCATGTTCAATTGAATCCAGCATTATGGGCATATCGAACTAGCATTCGAACCCCTACAGGTGCAACTCCTTATTCATTGGTCTATGGTGCTGAAGCTATCTTACCTATTGAGGTTGAGATACCATCATTACGAGTTTCCTTGCATAATCTCATCGATGATGAAGCATACAGAGTCTCACGTCTTCAGGACTTAGAGTTACTTGATGAGAAGCGACAAGCTGCATACAATCACCTCAAAGCCTATCAACAGCGCATGAGTAGAAGCTACAATCACCGAGTTAGATCTCGTACATTTGAGGTAGGTGATCTTGTTCTTCGAGAGAATCCTCGCAACCAACCAAACAAAGAACATCAAGGCAAGTTTGAATCAAATTGGCTCGGCCCATATGTTGTCACTACTGTATTCGGGTCCGGGGCATATCAGTTGGCTACATCAGAAGGAGAACCGCTTGCAGATCCAATCAACAGCATGCACCTCAAAAGGTTTTATACCTAAGGTGTATAGAGCATCAGGCTCCACTGCACATCAGAAAATACCAAAAACATTCAGAAAATGTCTTGAAGAAAATACAAAAACATTCAAAAAAGTAAAGAAAAAAAAAATCATGCATCCAAACAGTGAACAACCACTCCGGTGGCACCCTGGGTAAGTACGATGGCGAAAACCTGGCAAACAGGCGCCACTCGTAAGGGCTATAGCTACATTATCTTTTCAGGCTCGCTGCAATCATATGCATGCACACACACATCCATCCATCCCAACCATGGCTTGTTATTTGATCTGCAATTAAGATAGTACTCCATGCGTCTAGCATCCCACCTTTTCATAAGTCAGGTCTACAAACTGGGGGCAATACCCTTACCCTAGTGATGGAAGTGGATTCTACATTATCTTGTATATCATTACGCTCTTCATTTAGGCAAATCATCAGAAAATATCAAAAACATTCAAAAATGACTCTCAGAAAAATACCAAAAACATTCAAAATTGTTTCACAAAATCCAAAAAACATCGGAAAACCCATCAAAAATCACACAAAAACATGGCAACACCTTGTACATATTTATCCGATCGGATACAAAATAAACATTGACAAACTACTCACACACTGACCATTTACCAATCAAACCAACACAATCGACATCAACAATCCAAACCTGTCTTTAAACAAGGATGCATCCTTCCTTATCCAAAACAAAGACAAGATGACATTTTCTTTGACAAGAAAATTATGTTAAGCTATCAAATGCTTGGTTGATTCGTGAGTAATTCATTTGTTTATCTGTATTGGGATCTTTCAGCATTGTTTTGTATCGTTTGCGCATTATTTCCGATGAAGTTCTGGGGCATGTACTAATGGTGTCTACGTGGGAAGTTCACCAAGCTACGTGATCTTATGCAAAATGCAGTCATAGATCACTATGGCTTGCTGACTACAGCGTATATCTCGACCATATGGACATGAACCATTACCAAGGATCCATATTCTTTATTCTTTATGTAAATATGCTGTTTGGTTGCAGGTACAATGCTCATCCTTTGGTTCCTCTTCCTCCAAATTGGATAAAGGTTTTATTTCTTAGTACGGTATGCACTTGTCTCAGGATTTGATCAGCCTAAGATCAAGGAGGACGATCCAGGTCATACATGAAAGGAGATAATCCTTGTCTGTTCCGCAAGCAATACTCTGGTCGACTTGACCCTTATATCACGTCGTTTGTATTAACTTGCTATATTAACACCCATGAAAGGAATACTCAGGTCATCTTGAATCATTGTGTCAAGATGCTTGTATTCTCTTCCAACATTTTAAAGCTCAATGATGAAAATAGAGCACTATGGATCGTCATTTCACGTCATCTGTTTATACATTTGTATTCCATTGCATATCACCCATCCATTCATTCATATGTAGCATTTACATGCAAAAATAACTAAAAGCTGGTCTTGGATACAAATCACGACCGAGTACTCTGATACATCATCAATGCATCATGCAAAGTCTTTCAAGATCTTGCATTCTTCATGATCATATCATCATTACATTTAGGTGCATCTTGCATTACGTCCATTCATGTCATGTTAAAAACTTAAACATTGCATATAGTTCATTGTTGACATTAGTTTTCATTAAAATCATTTGCATCATTGCATCAATCATAAATAATTAGATCCATTCATGGGATTCAATTGTCTTTGATTGTATTAAATCATTTAATAAACATTCATTTCATATTAATTATCCATTATCATTTTATTGTCTTCATTTATCATCTGCATACATTTCTTTATAGTTAAAAGGTGCATTCATTCATTACTAAGTATCTTATTATGCTCATCGTAAGCTTCATTCACCTTGCATTCATTATCATTACATTAAGGTGCAGATATTATACCCATTAGTTATTGTATCATCCCATTATCATTTGTACTTACAAACATATTTAACGCATTTTAGATTCATAAGACCATTTGTTTACAAAACATTGGTTCATACCATTTCATATATCCATTTTACATATGCATGCATTTAAAACACATTATCATATACACATTTGTACTTTACATTTGTTTATCCATTTACATTCATTTACCACATTATCATATAAACATTTGTACTTTACATTTGTTTATCCATTTACATTTATTTACCACATTATCATATAAACATTTGTACTTTAAATTTGTTTATCCATTTACATTCATTTACCACATTATCATATAAACATTTGTACTTTACATTTTGTATATCCATATTACATTCATCTAAACACATCTAGATGCATATTCATACATAACATCATTCATTCAAACATCATCATGGCATTCCATACATAAAGCATTACATCACAAATCAAATACATCAATAAACATATCATCCTGCATTCATATGTCAGTATCTCACATCATAAATCATCATAAAAACATGCATAAAAGAAACATCTCGTATACATCTAAGCAATAAATCATCATCATGCATAAACATCCATACATCATCACATGCATAATCATCACAATATGGGATCTCCCCATATATATCAACTCATATATCAGAGTACAATGAAGTCTACAAAATCGGCTACCAAAGAGCCATCCAAGATACAGTCCCAAAAATAGACAATGATACAATACATGTATGCAAAAATGCTCTCTCAAATGCCACTCTGGCCAGATGCTGTACCACCACCACCCCTACCTACTCCACCACTAGTACCTGCACCACCTGATCCATCTCTCCGTGGAGGCCTCATCGAACCCCCACTCCCTCCTGCATCCCCTGACCTCTCCTGCCGCAAAGGACCCATCACTCCCCCACTGCTTTGCATCCTCTGTGATCGCTCGAATCTGGCCTGCCGCATCTGTGAATAGCTGAGAGCTCGCTGGCTAATCGGTACCACCTGCTCATATAACCCCCGCCAATACTCTATCTCCGCCTGTGCTCGCCGCATCTCCCTCATAACCTCTCCTGAAGGCCCCTGTGCACCAGTCTGCATTCTCTCCTGCAGCTCCGCCAATCTCTCCACCACCGTATCTCTCTCCCGCAGCACCACTGTCAGCTCTGACTCACATGCAAATAGCTGCACATCTCTAGCTGCTACCTCCACCTCTAATCTCTCTACCCGGGTCTGCAAATAACCTATCATGTGCTCCCGCAGATCCCCAGTAGCTCCCTCCCCCATGTCCATGGCTGCCGCACCTGTATCACCCCCTCCACTAGGTCCCTCCCCTGCACCACCCTCCCCTGCACCTACAGCCATCGGGATCTCTCTCTCCATCCCCCTCCCACTCAGCTGCACTCCTCCCTGCATCAAAGGTCCCTGTGATATCTGAAGAGGTAGTCCACCTCTCCCTCTCCACTGCCTCGGCATCCCCAAACCTCCTCCACCTCCTCCCCCACCTCCTACACCACCTCCACCTCCTCCGCCACCTCCATCTCCACCTCCTCCTCCTCGACCTCTTGCTCTCCGTCCTCGTCCCCGTCCCCTCTCATCCTCAAAAGCTGGGATCGGCTCAGCTGGGTCTGATATCCGTAGGATTGGGTGCGCCGCCCGATACTGTGTATACTCTGCTGTCACACCTGCATCCACGACCCTCGGTCGTAAGTCCCATGGCCTCGCCTGCAGTGTCCGGAACTCTGCCAGTGCCTGATCATACGGTAGCACTGGACCCCATGCATACCGCTCTCGGATCACTCGTGCATACTCCCCTGATCCACTCGGCAGTCCCTGCTGCCGTCAAAACTGCCTCATCACCCGTCCTGGCACCTGTCTCTCTACATGATACGAGGTCCTCCCAATGAGGAATCGGGTCATGAAGCAATACGGTAGTGCCTCCGCATCATCCTCCCATGGCTCACACTCCAAGTATGGCCGCCAGATCACTGCATCCAAATCATCTAATGCCCGCCGCCACCACTCTAGCTTCCCCAAGTGGGGCTGGCTTATCATACCACTATACATAAACATATAGGGCTGGTCCATGGCTCGGAATCTCAGACTCACTGGTCGAGTCACTGGTAAGTGCTCCCATGCCCACACATGTAGCAGCGTCAAGCCCACTGCTAGAGACCCCCGCCCTCTGTACACTACCTCGTGTAACTCCTGATACATGTGCGCTAACACGCACGGCCCCCAGGCATATCGGGTCCCCTCAGTCACCATCATCTCTATCACTTGTCCCCATCCCACCGCCAATCCATGTGACCGCCTGTCGGGACACAGAAGTCCTCCGACGATCCCTGACAATACTGCTGGAAGGGGCTCATATAGTGCCGCTATATCCTCCCATGCGATCGAGCCATCATCGATGTATACATCCTCATCAAATATCCGCTGACAGGACACTGTCCCCCAGGATCTATCATATGTCACCAGCTGCCCCCGAATCGGAATCCGAAGGATACGCCACACGTCCTCTAAAGTCACCGTCATCTCGCCCTGGGCCAGATGGAATGTGCACGTCTCACTGTGTCATCGCTCTGTCAATGCTGTAGTCAGGCCGTGATTCATCCGAATCACAGGCATGTGCATCACCTCGTACAGGCCAATGGCTGCAATATAGTCTATCTCTATCTGTGTCAACCGATCTCATAATCCCTGTGTCGCGGGGTGGCGCTCGCGTAATTGCAACACGCGCAGATCCTCCTGCATATTGACATTCATCAATCACCATCAGTTGTTTTGTTATCAAACTTTCTTAAGTTTAAACCTAGACTATCATCAGATACTTTGATCAAGTATCTTCGGGTCTCAACAGGTAAGCAATCATGGCCGCCTAGACTTCAACAGGCATTTATCCTAACAAATGACCTCAGTCTCATCGGGCTGCTATGGTTCAAAACAACTCCCACTTCACCTCGCCATCCATCAATCGTTAGGCATCAAGAGATTTATTTTGTCCAAAACTGGGGCATCTCGTTATCCTAAGGCAAAAGCGCTATTTTATATACAATAGCGCTACATATACACAATAGCGCTACAACCACATCAATAACGCTCAAAAAGCTCTACAATAGCGCTACAAAACCAAAAGCGCTAAAACTGCTATACAATAGCGCTATTACGATCCAATAGCGCTCAATTAACCCTGCGATAGCGCTAATTTATCAAAAGCACTCAAACTCCCCTACAAAAGCGCTAATTAATATCAAAAGCGCTCAAACTAGCTTACAAAAGCGCTATTGTGGCACAATAGCTCTAATTCATGGAGCAAAAGCGCTAAAAACCTAATTCCAACGCTCTTGCTCCGACTTGACTTGGACTCAGCTAAAAACCTACTAAAAATGCTTAAAAAAGAAGTTTTCGAATTTGCGTACCGCTGGTCCATAGTCGGCTGGGCGCTGGAATCGTCGCACTCGCTCAAATCGGTGCTCGGTGATCGGAAACGGCATCGTAGCTCCTCCTTGCTCCTCCAAATGTCACTGTCAGAGCTCTCGTTTGCAATTGGTCACGGTCACAAATGATCCTATTTTCACCCCTTTCACCCCATTTATACCCCCCACCGTCATCGTAACTTCGCCCCGCTCATCGCCGTGGTCCCCGTGAACTTCCCGAGCCCCCCATTTCTCCATGTTTCCCCCGATTTCTTCTATTTTCCACCAGTATACCTAACTTCTTCTCTTCTACCACCTCGCCAATTTTCATTCTTTTTCGAGAGATCGCCTGGTTTTTCAAAAAATTTCGGCCCATCTCTCGAGGGGGCATACCACCCATTAAATTTACATTTTATGGGGCATTTCTTCACACCAGTTTTTCTTTCTTTGAAACAATGCGATAAATCGCACCATCTCAAAGAGGGGCAAATGTAGTCACACAAATCTGTCCATTTTAATTAAATGAATATTTCGTATTTATTTGATTAAAAATCCACTAGCCACCAGTTAATTAAATTAATATTTAATTAATTCATCTCCAAACATTCTTCTATTAATTAAATAAATTATTCAATTTGTTTTAATTAATTCATTAAATCAAATTCACAATCAATTAAATAAATAAAATCAAATTTATTTAATTAAAAAACCCCCTTTTCCTCTTTTAAATAAATTAACATTTATTTAAATCATTTTAAAAACCCCCCCACTTGCATTTTCCTACAAATGCAACTTGCACACATTTATTGAAATAAATGAATTTTTATTTTAAATAAAATCCTATTTTCCCTCACCCACCAAATCCACTTGCAAAATCTAATCCCCTTTCTAGATTCTTCTAACTCCTTCCTAATTAGCCTAATCCATCCCCTAAATATTGTCACATTCCTAAGCAAAGGGAAGTCACTTCTCAAATGGCCCAAAGTCTTGGATAACCATTGAAGGTTTTCAACCTTCAACCACCAAAAACCCCAAAGTCTTTGAAAACCATTAAAGGCTTCCAACCTTCAACCACTTAATCCACAAAGTCTTCAAAAACCATTAATGGTTAACTCAAACCCTCCCACATGGTTAAAACATTTGTTTTGACTCAACCTCTACTCAACCCAAGGGTCTCATCAGGTCATTAATGCTTTGACCATGATTATCTCTTAATCATTTGCACAAAGGTTTATCCTTGGATTAACTCCTAATCCAGTGGGTAATCCTAATTTAGACTTGACCCTTAGCCTTTAGATAACCATGAGGTCTTCTCAGGCCTTTAATGCCTCCAACTTCTTCTCTCAACCCAATCTTATGTTGACACTTGTCACCATTTCATTGGTGCAAATTGTGCACATAGATCCCCAACTTTCAAGCTTGACCCTTGATTAAACCTTTCAATCCTGACCATCCATTGCTCCATTTTTCCTATAAATATAGCCCATTCCTTCATAATCCAGATCCTGAAAACTTGTAAGCATTTAGACTATAGCCATTTTAGAGAGCATTTAGTATAGCATAACTAAATCTTGTCTTTTTGGTAAAATCAATCATTTTAGCATTAAAAATAGCTTTTCATTTCATGTTTGGAGCTATACTAAAAATCTCAATCCTCCATAAACATCCATAGTGCAAAAAGCTGCTGAGAGCTACACTATTTTGGAACTTGGAGAGGAGAGGAACAAGGGAGAAAGGAGCTAATATCATGTTAAGAGATAGTTGGAGATATCTCATTGTCTTACTTCTTTAGTTAGATTCATTAGCATGTTTTTAGTGTCTCCTTTGGAATGCCTTCATATGTTTTAGTTTTTGATTGATTAACTCTAATGCTTTGTGTGTTTTGTGATTGTTTGATCTTAGACTAACCTTGTGCCATTTAGGAGGGCATCACAAATAAATACCTATAATACAATTTTTCTCCTATTCTAAATCATAACAAATTTGTGAGATAGCACTATCCTTCAAAGATGATCATTTTCTACATATTTGGTAACCAAAGAATTCCACAGTTTGAAATGTTAGAATTTTTTTCGGAAACCTCTATTACAATCACCTCTTATTGTAAATTGTTAACAAAACACAACTTAAGATAGAGAGTTAGAAACTCAACACTAAATATGACGCATATGAAGACTATGAAAGGACGATACAATATCTGAACAAGTTGACATCTCCAACAACCCAAAAATATTTCCTATTTGGATGGTTTATTCATTCTAGAATGCATGTCCAGTGCACAAACACTATATAGTTGAGATTCTTTAGGGAAATTTTTAAATATAACTAACAAACACAAAATTTACAAAAACAAAAACAAGTCACACAAACACCTGATCAAATTAGAGCTCGTATTTTTATCCATTTAATTATATTTTCATCATTACTATACTTAAAAATAGCTTAGCAATAGTAGATACATATCAAGTTCGTATAATATTTAACTATTTAATATTAAGTAATATATACAAGCCACACATATAAATCACAATAAATTAAATATATATTATTAAGATACCAAGTATTGACTTGTGTTCGTAAATAAAAAAGGTGCAAGTTTGACATATGCAAACTACTACATCAAACAATTTTTCCATGTTACTAATAGTATATGTCCTCACCTATAATTTGTTTCTTTAACATAGGCTTTCTATTTTCTACATTATGTATGAAGAAGTTGAGAAATACAACTTTAGAGATCCCAAGAACACCTGCAAGCAAAATACCTGTCATAAGAGAATAATGGAGGCAAAAAAACAATAATGGTCCTAAAAAAGAATATTATCATTTAGAGAGGGAATTAAAAACAAAATACAATACAAGCCTTATAAAGGGAGATTAGCAACCCTAAAGGGATAATGTGTATTTAATAATTAGAATAATTATTAAATACCTACAATATTATTGAATGCCTAAGTTTAGCTTAAGTGTAGAGTATAATAGACCAATAATTAAATAAATAATTATTAGCTAATACATGATAACTCTAACACCCCCCTTAAGATTAACCTAGAAAGTAGGTAAAAACAACTAAGGACTAAAAAATGCATGAAAGTAACAATGGGTCCCAACAACTAGGCCTAATGAGGTACCCAAGTACAAAAAATCTCTCACTACTGGAGAAAAGGAGGAAACCTCATGGGAAAAACTCCTCTCCTAAAGAGAGAAATACAAGTGAAGGACTAAAGAAGCTTCCAAACAAGAGAATGTCCCAGAAAAAAAGGAGCACATGATGAACATGAAGAACACCACTGAAGCATGAAGCTGCAAATACTATCAAAGAATAATTGTCGATTTGAAGAACCTCCATTGAAATAGAAGATGATCAGGTAGAGAAGACTGTAATTTGCACGAGTGTCCTCAAATAACACTACTCGAATCAGATGGCAAACGAAGGAAAATAACCGAACTCGAAGATACAGATGGCAAAAAAACCAAAGTCTGAAGAGTTGATCAATCGAAGATGAAAGGTTGCCTCCAAAAATAGGAATGAAAGAGTGTCCATATGGTAAATGATCCATCTCACCAAAATGCATAGGTAACCAACTACTGCATTCGTCTATTACATAGGAACAAGTACTGAATACATAGCTCACTCCAACGAACCAAGGAAGCATTAGAACCAACAACCAACAGAAGAAACCCTCCCATAATGGCGACAAGGGAGAGGTGACAAGTACACTGAAACTGAATACCAAAAAAAACTACACGACGAAGAAACAAGAACATCGAGAGTGTAGGAGAAATTTCAAACATGTATAAAGGCTAGTGTCATGGAAGGAAGACTCACTTGACACACATCATGAGGCTAATGTCATGGAAGGAACACTCACTTGAAAGAGGTACATGGAAAACAATGGAAAACATCAAACCCCCCATGACACTTTATAATGGAGTGTGAGTACAATAAGGCACAAGATGTGCAAGATCCCAAGTATGCAAGACATAGTGGCACTTTATCTCAATGTGTTTGCAAAAAGGAAAAAAGATTACAATGAAGGCTCAAAATTTTTAAAAAAAGACACAAGATAGGAAATACATGAAGAACAACCAACAACAAGTCATCCCACCCAAACGAAAAGTTTCCATTAGCTCATATGTCCAAATAATTCACCAATGTGAAAAGACAAAAAACTGAATAAAATGTACCTGGAGTAAAATCTGGAAAAAGTGCATGGATGGATGTAAAGAGCTCTGAAACACCATCCCAACATCGCTAGAACCGCGAAAAACAGAGAAAATGGTGAAAAGATATGAGTTCGGGACTGAAAATAGAACCTCCGACTTTAAATGGCTATATAATGTACCAGCATAAAAAACAGGTGATGAAACCCACAAATTTGGAATGTAGACGAAACCAAATTTCCAACAATATCTCATTTGCCGAAAAACGATATCGTGTGCCCAAATGAAAAAAACCCTTTTTTAGGGCACAAATATGATGTTAAAGGGCCATGCATAGTTGTCCATACCGCTGACAACAGTGGAATATTCCCCTACTTCCTGAAAAAAAACCTTGCCGGAAAATGTTTTTCGGCTTCCGAAAAAAGAGTGATGGTGGTCGGAGAAAGAAATCGGCAGGTGGGGAGCCTGGGTGGTGACAACCGACTCGGGCGGTGGCCGGACGAGGCAGAAGGTTGGAGGGTGGCGGAAGGTTGGAGGCACGAGGCCAACAGGTGGCGGTTTCAGGAAAAAAAAACCGCTGACAAAAAAAAAAACGACAGGTGGGGGGCCATGGAGGCCATCGGGTGTGGGACCACCGATTGTACCCGACAGCTTGCGCAGGGTACTGACAACCATGTGTGGGGACTGTCAGCCCTGTGCGCCCCCCCCCCAAAAAAATTCCCCCCTTTTTTCCTATCGGCTTGCAAGTCGTTAAATTGCAAAAAAAAATAAATTGTTTTTTATTTTTATTTTTTTAATTTTCTCGAAATTCATGCCCAAAAGGGCAAACCCCCCCCTCCCCCCCCCCCCCCCCCCCCAAAAAAAAAAAGCACTGGAGATCCAAATAAAAAGCTCTGAAAAACTTGAAACCCTCAAAGCTCCAAAATATCTTCAAAAAATAAGAACATGCAGCAACATATCTGATACCATGAAGAAGTTGAGAAATACAACTTAGAGATCCCAAGAACATCTGCAAGCAAAATACCTATCACAAGAGAAGAATGGAGGCAAAAAAACAATAATGGCTCTGAAGAAAAAGATTATCATTCAGAGAGGGAATTAAAAAGAAAATACAATACAATCTTTATAAAAGGAGATTAACAACCCTAAAGAAACCCTAAAGGGATAATGTGTATTTAGTAATTAGAATAATTATTAAATACCTACAATATTATTAAATGCCTAAGTCTAGCTTAAGCGTAGAGTATAATAGACCAATAATTAAATAAATAATTATTAGCTAATACATGATAACTCTAACAATGTAGCTTTAACATGAGATCAACCATGCATTTATGATAAAATTACACTATCTTATTGTTTAAATGTGTATGCATGAATAAATGAACAAGAAAAAAACTCTTTTCACATTCATTTCACAGAAGAAAAGGGAGTCAATCAGCTACAAATTCTTCAAAGTTGAAATTGTTACAATTTTTTTCTTCAACTAATTATAAGAAAATATATGATACATTTTTAAAAAAAAATTGTTGATAATATTGTATATATTTTGAAGTTGTATTACAATCTTATATAGACAATAAATAATTACCTCTTTAAGATGTTAACTTACATGTACTTCTCTATCGACGTAACCCTTGCACCCCTTCTGGTGCTAGTGTTATTCTAAAAGAAAGCACATTGATTATTATAAACTGTAAAACCATTTAAGAGTAAATATTACCCGAAGCCTTGAGCAATAAAAACATGAGAAACATATATATACCTTTCACCATGTATACAATGAACAAATGCTAATTATTTATTGTTGAGATGATGATGATTATGTATTCTGTGAGCAAATGATCACCACTTATAGTTCAGAGAAACTTTGCGTGTTTAACACTTTTAAGTCTAGAAATATAAGCTTAGTGTATATGATTTAAGTCATTCCTTTATATATTTAAATTTCATAAAATTATTATTTAATTCGAGTATTTATGTTTGTCAAGTGAGAATAACCAGTGGTGTGTGCTTTGGAATAGGAAATATTTGCCCATCAAAGAAATAAACGATGTGCATGAATGGTTTGAAAAAATGTATGTGAGCAATGTGGTTTCATACAATGTTGTGACTATAGGATATGCAAAAAACAGATTTGTTGAAAGGATTAGAAACTTTCAAGAGGATAAGATTGGCATGTGGAAGGAAAAACTCATTATAAGTCAAGTTCAAATGATATACAAATTTTTGTTAGATGTATGCAGAATGTAAAAATAGATAAGATATGTTGTATTTCACTTAATATTTTCATTTAGCATAGAGGTAATTAGAAACTAATTTGCAAGTGATGTACAAGCATCCTAGAGGTATCCACACTATCTTGTTTCAATTGAAATATTGTTTTTTCACTACGTGTACAAAGTTACAAAAGAGCTGGCATGTTTACCACAAATGCTTATTAACTCAGACAATTTAGAGATCATTTTTTGCAAGCATGGGTTGATGTCATTTTCACATTTGTATTTGCACCATGGCAATATTATAGCATAGTTTATGAATGTTGACTAAACCAAAAAACTTGGCTAACCATACATTAAGGGAGATGGAGAATGGAACATAATCAATAGATTCCATCAATGGAGAAGTGACAGATTGAGTAGAGGATGAATACAATAATGAGGAAAAAGATTAGAGAATTAGAGTGAGCTAAAAAGTAATATGATTTATAGTGTAACTATGTGAGTGGATAGTGTGATGATTTTTGGTGTTATGTTATACTTAGTTATAGTCAATATAGGAAGTATACAAGTCTTATTTGCTCAATTAAATGGTTATTTGTGTAAGCCCTAAGTGGAAATTATATATTTGTGTAATGTTGTTGCAATCAAGTGATCATAGCATGGCATGCGAGAGAACTCGTTGTAGTAGATTGTAATGTGTTTGAGGATTCGATAATACATTGAGGAATAATTTGGAGGGTAGGTTTCCCCTCTTTCACAATTTTATCAAAGTATGAATTATGCCATCTTATTATAGATTTTATTAATTTACGCATGCTTATTATTGTTGGTTGTATGATCAAAAAATCATTTTTTGGATCATCTAGTTGTGATTAAATTAGATGGTATCAAATTTAGTTGTATCTCAGATGGTTAGTAGACAAAGCACTAACTATGATGTACATTACAATGGATCTCGTTGTAGTAGATTGTAATGTGTTTGAGGATTCGATAATACATTGAGGAATAATTTGGAGGGTAGGTTTCCCCTCTTTCACAATTTTCTCAAAGTATGAATTATGCCATCTTATTATAGATTTTATTAATTTATGCATGTTTATTATTGTTGGTTGTATGATCAAAAAATCATTTTTTGGATCATCTAGTTGTGATTAAATTAGATGGTGTCAAATTTAGTTGGATCTCAAAAGGTTAGTAGACAAAGCACTAACTATGATGTACATTATAATGGATGACAATAGATATAGATATGAAAATAATATTGATTGTTGCAAGAATAGTATCAGAGTTCATGTTCATACACTGGGTACTCTGGTTTCATATGAACCCATTATGTTATCTTTCTAGAAATGTGCCTTTGATTGTATTTATTGGGTTCAACCCCATCTTTGTTCTCTTTCTAGGTTACACTCTTGAACCTTGCCTTATTTGCATGTCTTGCTAGCTATTAGGAAAGATGGCTTCTCAAGGTAGAGGTTAAGGGCAAGGTAATTGTCGTAGCACTCGGCTAAACACTCATTGAGAAGATTCTCCCGAGGATCATTAGGAGGAGAAACAACATGATCGCTAGAAGGATTTGCAAAATGAATATCAGAGAGATCTTAGAATTGAGCAGTAGGGTGAGAATCAATGGGTTGGTCTAGAGGGTCCTCAGTTGGTCAATATGTTGCAGGAGCTTCTTGCTCGTTTAGAACCTCGTCAAGAGATTCCTCAACATGTAGAGTCTCATTAGTCCCAAAATCAAGAGAGGAAGAGGTCATGTATTGCTCCCTGTAATAAGACATCAGTTGATAATAATGGGGTGAAATCACAATAATGGTTCCCAAATTTTGCCCATGAAAAAAATTCGCGAAGAGGGAATTTTTCTTTTTGGGTGGTTCAAACGAACTGGGGGTGTTCGAGCGAACCACCCTCGTGGGTTCGATCAAACCCACCATCAGATCCGGGTTCAATTTTGAACCCAATAAAATATTTATTTTTTATGGGATTCGTTCGAACCCCCCGTTCGATCGAACCATCTAAAAAATTATTTAAAAAAAAATCTCTATAAAAGCCAAAAATGATAGTTAAAGTGTCATTTTCAACTTTGGAGTTTACTGTGGAGAGGGGTTTAGAGCGAACCCGTCATCAACATTACATCACCGTGCCCTGTCAACAACAACCAACACTTTGCATCTTTCAACTTTCGACCTACATTATTTCAGGTGCACAAAATAAACTTTTTTTTTGTTTAATAATGTTTTTTTATTTTTTATAAAATTTATTTAAAAATTAGTAAATAATGTGTTTGTTAATCTATTTTTTAATTAAATAATTGTATATTTATTGTTTTTTTTAGCATTTTAAAAAAACGTTAACAAAAACTTAGAAAACATATCTATACTAAAATTTTGAAAACTTAGAAAAACATCATAAAATTAAAAAAAAAAATTAGCAAAATTAGAACTTAGAAAAATGTTAGAAAACTTAATTTAATGTCAATTTATTTTTTTATTAAATAATTGTATATGTATTATTTTTTTTAACTTTAAAAAAAACGTTATGAAAAACTTAGAAAACTAAGGTAGTAAATTAAAACTTAGAAAAACATTAGCAAAATTAAAAATTAAAAAATGTAGAAAAATAAATATAATAAATTAAAACATTAGAAAAATTAAATAATAAAATAAAACTTAGAAAAATATTATAAAACATAGATAATAAATTTAAACAAATTAGAGGAAGATGGAGCGTGCGTGAGCTTTGCTGGTATGTGCTAGGGCATCCAAGTTGTAGCCCGTGGAGGGTCCGTGTTTGGTCGTGCATTGAGGGGGGAACTGTTTTGTGCTTCCATGGGTGTGGCAGTTTTGTTGTGGAGGTCGGTGGCTAGTGGCAAGGAGGACTGTCATGAGGAGCTTGTTTTGAGTGCGGGTGCGGGGTGTGCAATACGGCTAGTGTTTGGCGGCAGCAGTGGGAGGAGCTCGAGCAACATTATCCTTCATTTTAGCAACAGATAGTAGATGAGGTTGGCTGGCATGATTCTATACAATATAAACATGCATGCATACCCACAAAGTATTATATACTGTTGTAACTTTGTCTAAAGACAACGCAATAAAGTTTGACTCTCTTATTTTTTCCTTTCCATCTTCTTTTTCAACCTAAACAAGACAACTTTCCCATTCCCATCCACTGTTTACTGACCAGTGACTATTAGGATAGTTAGGAACTTTCAAAAAGTGTAATAAACCACTCATTGATGGGTAGTCTGTCATAGCACACCCTCTACTTAAAATATAAAAAACAACACCTAATTGAACAACTTTTCCCAGTTCTTCTATTTGTAATGCTTTTTCCAAGAATAACTTCAATAGAACCTTTAACTTCAGTAGGCTTCATTTGTATTCTCTCCTGAAAATAAAATTCTTCGGCATTCCTCACATGCTTACATTCCTTCTTTGTTTTCCATCTTATCATTAATTTTTCAACTCCATCTATCATTTTTTTTGTAAACTTTACCCATATGCTTTTCTATGGTGTCAATTTTTAGCTGCGACCTCTTTTCCTTTTATGTTTCCAAGTGCAAATTTTACACCTGCATTCCATTCGAGGCTCGCCTTCACTTGGATTCTCCACTAGTTCAATGAATGGATACTTTGACACCCAATTAATTTGAAAATTCCTCACTAACACATCCCACTCTCGATCTTTTTTTTTATTTGGCTTTTATTTTCCCCTTCCGTGCATTATCATTTGTGGCATTATCACCCAAGTCAATTATATCATTTCAGCTAACCTGGGTATCTACTAGAAAATCTTTTTCAAGTTCATCGTGATTTGAGATATCAAGTTCACCGCCTTGTTCAATATGCGATGTAGGTTGTGAATCTTGTACTTGTACTTGTGATGATGTACCTTCCTGATTTTCACCACATTCTTTGCCAATACCAAAGTGCGATGACAACATTCTATGTTTTGCTAGCCTCTCTTGGCCTTCCCCACATGTAGGATTGCTACCCTTCTTCTTGTTTGAAATCTCCAACAAAATAAAGGATGCAAAAAAAATATCAACTTTTTGATAAGTAATAATAGACTATATGATTCATTGGCCCTATGACCTACAATCTAGATGTCTGAGGTCTCCCGGGTGACCACTAATGGGTACCCACTGAATAAGAATGAACTCAACAGTGCAAACTAAAAGAGATGAATTCAGAATAATATTATAACAGGGTATGTGCAGGATCATGGTGTGCCAAAACAGGTCCTTAAGTGGCAATGAAATCTCAAAAAATCAAAGCTATGCAACTTGACATGAAAAATTGAATAAGTTATGAACATTATTTTTAAAATATATAAGAAGAGAAGCTATAGAAAATTGAATGTAGTTTCTAAGCTACTAGTTGTTTTTTGAAAAAAAAAATCCTATTTGATGAAAATTTCAAATTTCAATGCAGTGGTACAAAAATTTCAAGAAAAAGATAAGAAGTAGGTGTATGTCTGACCACCCTAATCACAATCAAATCATAATATTTTTTTATAAGATTTATAATATAAGTATTAGACTCATGTCCGGATGTGACACATATTTTTTTATAATTTTTTATAAAGTAAATAATTATTTATGATTTTTTTACTACAACTTTTCAGAAATTCAGAAACTCCTACATCTGACCAGCTTAACTTGGTCAAAACCTTATGAAATTCAGTTTTTTTTAATTTTTCCCTATAGTAGACGAAGCATAGGATGTGACGCATGTTTCAGATTCAAAAAATGTTATGTGGTTTGAAAGTTATGAGTATTTTTCAATCAGTCTATCAATCAAGACTTTTGTCAGAATTCAATTAGAAAATAAATAATTATTATTTATTAAAGTCAAAATAAGACAAGCCTTATATTGTTGGAAAGCTAAGAACTTCCTTAAAAAACACTTTTCATTTTATCAATTTTGGCTATAAAAAAAAATTGTCAGCCACCAGTGTAAAGTCTGGAAAATCAAGGAATACTGAAAAACACGTTTTTTTAGTTGACTTTCCAGGCTTGTCACTTCCAAGCCAAATCCCAAAGCAAACTCGAACCAAAATGTGGAGGGAAAAATTTATGTTGTAAAATCGGATATCCGATTTTTGAAAAAATAAAAAAATATATTTTAGTAAATTGGGCATAACTTTTGTGTTTTATATCGAAATTCTGATTTTTTATAGGCGTTGGAAAGGTAATTAAGAGATCTATGATATGGAATAGGTATTGATACTCTGCAAAAAGGATTAGAAAATCTGTTTGATGGCAACACACACAAGAGCACAAGAAACAAACGTTAGTGTTAGCAACAAAAGATTATCCTAAATAGGCATATCAAGAGAGATATTAAGCATGAAATAGAAAGCATATAAACATAGAATAAAATAGCTAATCAAGATTCTCATAGTTGCTCCTCCCTTGTTCCTCTCCTCTCCAAGTTCCAAATGAGTGTAGCTCTCAGCTTTTAGCACTAGCCATGGATGCCATATGGAGATTCAAGATAGTTGAATATGATAAGCAAATGCTATGCAAGTGTAGATAGTGATGCTATGAGAAAGCTCTATGCTAATGTTAGTATAACAACAATACTCTAATGCTTCCTCTTTGCTTGAGGAGAAGGGTTCTATTTATAGAAGAAATGGGGAAATGAAGGGTTAAGATTGAGTAATCTTAACAAGGGTTAGGATTGAAAGATATTCAATCCATGTGAGACTTTCAACCCAATCCCATGTTGACAAGTGTCACCATGAGGAGGCTTGAGAGGAGTGATAAGGAGCATTAAGTGCTTGAGGGGACATGATGGTTACCCTAGTCAAAGAAATAAATTCTTTGAAGAGACGCATGGGTTACATGAGGGTTAAGTTAGGGGTCAAAGTCCTTAACCATGGGTGCAAGTGGAATTAACCATTAATGGTCATGTAAGAGCCATAAGTGGTTTGGAAGACTTTAGAGGTTAATTTGTTGAACACACAAAGCATTAATTGATTTTCAAAGACTTTGGAGTCTTTGAGAAGTGACTCCAATTTGCTTAGGAATGTGACAATATTTAGGGGATGGATTAGGTTAATTAGGAAGGGTTTAGAAGAATCTAGAAGGGGTTTAGGCATGCAAGTGGATTTTGTAGGAAAATGCAAGTGGGAGAAATTTTGGTATTTTCAATTAAAATAAAATCATTTATTTCAATTAAATGGTGTAATTTGCACTTGGATAAATATTCAAATAAATATTAATTTATTTAAATGAGAAAAAGGAAGATAAAGCATTAAAATGCTTGAAGACTTTGAGGGAAACCATTAAAGGCTTGAAGACTTTAAGGAAAACCATTAAAGTCTTAAGAAGACTTTAAAGGAAGCCATTAAGTTTGAAGACTTTAAAACCATCAAGTTTGAAGACTTTAAGGGAAACCATTAAAGGCTTAAGAAGACTATAGAAGGAAGCCATCAAGTTTGAAGACTTTAAAGCCATCAAGTTTGAAGACTTTAAAGCTATCAAGTTTGAAGACTTTAAGGGAAACCATTAAAGGCTTAAGAAGACTATAGAAGGAAGCCATCAAGTTTGAAGACTTTAAAGCCATTAAGTTTGAAGACTTTAAGGGAAACCATTAAAGGTTTCAAGTGGGTGAGGATAAAGGTGATTTTAAATAAATATTTATTTAAAATAGTTGTGCAACTTGCTTTTGTAGGAAAATACAAGTGGGTGGAGGATAAAGGTGATTTAAATAAATTATTTATTTAAAATAATTGTGCAACTTGCATTTGTAGGAAAATGCAAGTGGGTAGAGGATAAAGGTGATTTAAATAAGTGTTAATTTATTTAAATGTGAGAGGTGGGATTTTGGGAGAATTTAAATAAATATTAATTTATTTAAATGTGAGAGAATATTTAATTAAATAAATATGATTTATTTATTTAATTAATGGTCTGAATTTGGTTAAGTGAATTAAATCAAATAAATTGAATAATTTATTTAATTAATAGGAGAAGAGGGTTAAGATGAATTAATTAATTATTAATTTAATTAATTATTAATTGATGGTTAAATAATCAAATAAATACTAAGTATTCATTTAATTAAGTGGACAAATTTATGTGACTACAGGTATATTTTCAATTATTTGTTTTAAAAATAATTATAATTCATTTAAATTCATCCTTCATTTTTAAAACATAAAAAACTCATCACTTTTTCATATGATTTCCCTATTGCATGAATTTTTGTAACAATCATCTCAAAATAAACTAAATAAGTAATTAATTAATAATAGAAATTTTATGAATTTTATTGAGTTCGATAAATTTTGATAAACCATGTTATCTATGTTTGTTCCTTTCTCCACCTCTCTCTCCTAAACCTATCACTCCAACTATTTGTTTCTTCCTCCCTCTCTTTTGTCCATATTTATACATCTCTCTATAGACCTATATCTCTAAGTATCAATGAATACCTCATTAAATCTCTCAAGCTCTACAAGGTGCTTATATTTCTACCTCTTCATAATATCCTCCTCTATGTCACTCTCTCTTCCCTAAGATCTAGACTAGTCTCTCTACATTTCCTTCTCATCTCTAGCAACAAAATTCAGAGGGGACAAGGAGAGGCATAGGGAAGTATCAAAAAAGGAGAGGGGGAGAGAGGTGAGAAGGAGAGATTAATTGGGGGGAAGAGATAGTGTGAGAGAGAAAGTTATAGGTAATTGTGTGGAAGGCGAAGAGAGAGAGGGAGGGGGTGATTGGGGTGAAGAGAGAATGAGAGGGAGAGTTTGAGATTATTAGGGGGTAGGAGGAGAGGGGGAGAGGGGAAAGTATCAACAAAGAGAGAAGAGAGATGGGGACAGAGGTGAAGAGAGACATAAAGAGTAATTAGGGGGTGGGTAGAGGGGGAGTGGGAAGTATCTAAAAACCCATAGGAGGAGAGAGGTGATCGAGGGTAATTGAGGAAAAGAAATAATGTGAGAGAGAATATGGTGTCTTAAAGGGTCATATGGTGTCTCATGAACCTTTAGGACACCATATGACACCTTAGGACACCATATGATGTTGTTATAAGTCTTATGGTGTTCTAAGGGGTCATATGGTGTTCTATGAGCCTGTAGGACACCATATGGTGTCATTAGGGGTCTATGGTGTGTTAAGGGGTCATATGGTATCCTATGACCCCTTAGGACACCATACGACCCCTTAGGTATTTTTAGGGGTCATATTGTGTCCGAATAGGTCATATGGTTTCGTTGGGGGTTGTATGGTGTGCTAAGGGGTCATATTGTGTCCTAAGGGGTCACAAGACATCGTATGACCCCTTAGACACCATATGATCCATTAGGTTTTGTTAGGGCTCATATTATGTCCTAAGAGGTCATATGGTGTCCCATGACTCTTTAGGACACCATATGACCTCTTAGGACATAGTATGAGCCCTAACAAAACCTAATGGATCATATGGTGTCTAAGGGGTCATACGATGTCTTGTGACCCCCCTTAGGACATCATATGGTGTCCTAAGGGGTCATATGGTGTTCTATAACCCCTTAGGACACCATATGACCCCTTAGGACATTATATGACCCCTTAGGATACCATACGATACCTTGGGACACCATATGATGTCGCAAGGAGTCATATGGTGTCCTAAGGGGTCATATGGTGTCCTATGAACCCTTAGGACACTATATGACCCATTAGGTGTCATCAGAGGTCTTATTATGTCCTAATGGGTCATATGGTGTCGTATGACCCCTTAGGACACCATATGCTTGCGAGATTATATGGTGCTATGGGTCGTATGGTGTCCTATGACACCTTAGGACACCATATGACCCCTTAGGATACCATTTGGTGTTTTTATGTGTCGTATGGTGTCTTATGACCCCTTAGATGTCATTGAGGTTTATTTTATGTCCTAAGGGGTCGTATTGTGTCCTAAGGGGTCATACAGTGTCCTATGACCCCTTAGGACACTATATGACGTTGTTAGGGGTCATATTATGTCTTGAGGGGTCATATTGTGTCTTATGACCCCTTAGGACACCACATGGTGTCGTTATGGGCTGTATGGTGTTCTAAGGTGTCATATGGTGTTCTATGAACCCTTAGGACACCATTTTTATGTTGTTATGGGTTGTATGGTCTCCTAAGGGGTCATATGGTGTCCCATGACCCCTTAGGACACCATATGGTTTCATTATGCGTTGTATGGTTTCCTAGGGGTTCATATGTTTCTCTATGACCCCTTAGTACACCATATGGTGTCATTAAGGGTCGTATGGTGTCCTATGATCCTTTATAACACCATATGACCCCTTAGGATACAATATGATCCCTTAGGTGTTGTTAGGGGTCATATTGTGTCCTAATGGGTCATATAGTGTCCTATGACCCCTTAGGACACCATATGGTGTCATTTGGGATTGTATGGTGTGCTAAGGGGTCATATTGTATCCTAAAGATTCCTAGGACATCCTATAACCTCTCAGGACACCATATGACCCCTTAGATATTGTTAGGGGTCATATTGTGTCCTAAAGGGTCATATGGTGTCTCATGACACCATATGACCCCTTAGGACACCATATTGTGTCGTTATGGGTCTTCTTGCATTCTAAGGGGTCACATGGTTTTATATGACCCCTTAGGATACCATATGACGCCTTAGGAAACCATATGGTATCGTAAAGGGCCTTATGGTGTTCTAAGGGGTCATATGGTGTTCTATGGGGTCATATGGTTTTGTATGAGCCCTTAGGACACTATATAACATTGTTAGGGGTCATATTATGTCCTAAGGGGTCATATTGTGCCTTATGACCCCTTAGGACACCACATGGTGTCGTTATGGATTGTATGGTGTTCTAAGGGGTCATATGGTGTTCTATGACCCTCTAGGACATCATATTATGTTGTTATGGGTCGTATGGTCTCCTAAGGGGTCATATAGTGCCCTATGACCCCTTAGGACACTATATGGTGTCATTATGTGTCGTATGGTATCCTAAGGGGTCATATGGTGTTATATGACCCCTTAGGATGCCATATGATCCCTTAGGATACCATATGGTGTCGTTAGGGGTCATATGGAGTGCTAAGGGGTCATATGGTGTCCTATGACCCCTTACCACACAATATTGACCCCTTAGTACACCATACAGTGTCCTTAGGGGTCATATGGTGTTCTATGACCCCTTAGGTGTTGTTAGGGGTCATATTACATCCTAACGGGTTATATGGTGTCGTTAGAGGTTGTATGGTGTGCTAAGGGGTCATATTGTGTTCTAAAGGTTCCTAGGACATCATATAACCCCTTAGGACACCATACGGCCCCTTAGGTATCGTTAGGGGTCATATTGTGTCCTAAAGAGTCATATGGTGTCTCATGACACCATATGACCCCTTAGGACACCATATCATGTGGTTATGAGTCTTCTTGTGTTCTAAGGGGTCATATGGTATTATATGACCCGTTAGGATACCATATGACCCCTTAGGAAATCATATGGTGTCGTAAAGGGTCGTATGGTGTCGCAAGGGGTCGTATGGTGTCCTAAGGGGTCATATCATGTCCTATGACCCCTTAGGACACTATATAACGTTGTTAGGGGTCATATTATGTCCTAAGGGGTAATATTGTTTCTTATGACCCCTTAAGACACCACATGGTGTCGTTATGGGTTGTATGGTGTTCTAAGGGGTCATATGGTGTTCTATTACCCTCTAAGATACCATATTATGTTGTTATGGGTTGTATAGTCCTCTAAGGGGTCATATGGTGTCCTATGACCCCTTAGGACACCATATAGTGTCATTATGCATCATATAGTGTTCTATGACCCCTTAGGATACCATATGACTCCTTAGGACACCATATGGTGTCATTAGGGGTCATATGGTGTGCTAAGGGGTCAAATGGTGTCCTATGACCCCTTAAGACACCACATGGTGTCGTTATGGGTCGTATGGTGTTCTAAGGAGTCATATGGTGTTCTATGACCCTCTAAGACACCATATTATATTGTTATGGGTTGTATGGTCCTCTAAGGGGTCATATGGTCTCCTATGACCCCTTAGGACACCATATAGTGTCATTATGCATCGTATGGTGTCCTAAGGGGTCATATGGTGTTCTATGACCCTTAGGACACCATATGACTCCTGAGGACAACATATGGTGTCATTACGGGTCATATGGTGTGCTAAGGGGTCAAATTGTGTCCTATGACCCCTTAGAACACCGTATGACCCCTTAGGTATCGTTAGGTGTCATTTTGTGTCATTAGGGGTCATATAGTGTCCTACGACCCCTTAGGACACAATATGACCCCTTAAGACACCATATAGTGTCATTAGGGGTCATATGGTATCCTATGACCCCTTATGACACAATATGACCCCTTAGGTGTTGTTAGGGGTCATATTGTGTCCTAATGGGTCATATGGTGTCCTACAACCCCTTAGGACACCATATGGTGTCGTTAGGGGTTGTATGGTGTGCTAAGGGGTCATATTGTGTCCTAAAGGTTCCTAAGACATTATATAACCCTTTAGGACACCATATGACCCCTTAGGTATCGTTAGGGGTCATATTGTGTCCTAAGGGGTCATATGGTGTCTCCTGACTCCATATGACCCCTTAGAACACCATATCATGTTGTTATGGGTCTTCTTATGTTATAAGGGGTCATATGGTGTTATATGACCCCTTAGGATATGATATGACCCCTTAGGTGTTGTTAGGGGTCATATTGTGCGACCCCTTAAGACACCATATGGTGTCATTAGGGGTTGTATGGTGTGCTAAGGCATCATATTATGTCCTAAAGGTTCCTAGGACATCATATAACCCCTTAGGACACCATATGACCCCTTAGGTATTGTTAGGGGTCATATTGTTTCCTAAGGGGTCATATGGTGTCTCATGACACCATATGACCCCTTAGGACACCATATCATGTCGTTATGGGTATTCTTGTGTTATAAGGGGTCATATGGTGTTATATGACCCCTTAGGATACCATATGACCCCTTAGGACACCATATGGTGTCGTAAAGGGTGGTATGATGTCATATGGTGTCCTAAGAGATTATATGGTGTCCTATGACCCATTGGGACACTATATGACATCGTTAGGGGTCATATTATGTCCTAAGGGGTAATATTGTGTCTTATGACCCCTTAAGATACTAGATGATGTCATTATGGGTCGTATGGTATTCTAAGGGGTCATATGGTGTTCTATGACCCTCTAGGAGACCATATTATGTTGTTATGGGTCATATGGTGTCATATGACCCCTTAGGACACAATATAGTATCAGTATGCATTATATGGTGTCCTAAGGGGTCATATGGTGTTCTATGACCCCTTAGGACACCATATGGTGTCATTAGGGGTCGTATGGTGTGCTATGACCCATTAGAACACCATATGACCCCTTAGGTATTGTTAGGTGTCATTTTGTGTTGTTACAGGTCATATGGTCTCCTATGAACCCTTAGGACACAATATGACCCCTTAAGACACCATATAGTGTCGTTAGGGGTCATATGGTGTCCTATGACACCTTAGGACACACTATGACCCCTTAGGTGTTGTTAGGGGTCATATTGTGTCCTAACGGGTCATATGGTGTCATTAGGGGTTGCATGGTGTGCTAAGGGGTCATATTATGTCCTAAAGGTTTCTAGGACATCATATAACCCCTTAGGACACCATATGACCCCTTATGTATCGTTAGGGGTCATATTGTATCCTAAGGGGTCATATGGTGTCTCCTGACACTATATGACCCCTAAGGACACCATATCGTGTCGTTATGGGTCTTCTTGTGTTATAAGGGGCTATATGGTGTTATATGACCCCTTAGGACACCATATGGTGTTGTAAGGGATCGTATGGTGTTATAAGGGGTCATATGGTGTCTTATGACCCCTTAGGAGTCGTCATGGGGCGTATTGTTTCCTAATTGGTTATATGACGTTCTTTGACCCCTTAAGACACCATATGACCCCTTTGGACACTATATGGTGCTATGGGTCATATGGTGTCCTAAGGGGTCATATGGTGTCCTATGACCCCTTAGGACACCATATGACCCTTTAGGATGCCACATTGTGTCATTAGGGGTTGTATGGTGTCCTAAGGGGTCATTTGGTGTCTTATGACCCCTTAAGACACCATATGGTGTCATTAGGGGTCTTATTGTGTCTTAAGGGGTCATATGGTGTTTTATGACCCCTTATGACACCATATGACCCCTTAGGAGACCATATGGTGTCGTTAGAGGTCATATTGTGTCCTAAGGGGTCATATGATGTTCTATGACCCCTTAGGACACGATATAACCCCTTAGGAGACCATATATACTAATTTTCAAATAAGGAGAGATATAAGGGTGAAGAGAGATGAAGAACTAAAGATAGGGAAAAGAACTAAAGGACAAGGACATAAATAGAGATATAGATATTAAAGAGTATGAAGTGAGTCGGACTAAAACTAAAGGACAAGGATGGATAGAAAGAGGTAGACATATCTCGATATTGAAAAGGAGAGAGGAAGATAGAGATAAAAAATGAAGATAAAGGGAGAGGGAGGTGAATAGATATAGATAAAGAGAGAGGTAAAGACAAAGATAAATATATGAAGAGATGGAGAAAAATGGATAGAAAGGGGTAAAGAGAGATATAAAAAAAGGAAGAGATAGAGAGATATAAAGGAAGATAAATATTGATAGATAGAGATATATAGATAGTGAAAGAGAGCGAGAAAGAGAGATAGAGATTATAGATAGGGATAGATAGAGAGGGAGAGAGAAAAATATATATAAAGATGGAGTAAACAAAGAGATAAAAGTAGAGAAAGGGAAAGATACTTCAAGAGGGCGATAGAGGAAGAGACAGAGAAGTAGATTAATCATGTATAGAGGAATATATATAAAGATAGAGGAACATATAAAAAGAGAGATTGATAGGGAAAGAGATGGAGATGTGAAGATGGAGATAGAGATAGATATGGATAGAACACGATAGAGAGAGTAAGACAAATGGAGGGAGAGATAGAGTGAATAAGTGAGATTTAGAGATAATGATATATAAATATACATGAAGATAGATCTATAGGGATATATAGAGAGAGGGGACAAGATAGGGAGAGAAAGGAGGTGATATAGACAAGTAATATATAATTATAGGTAGGATAAGGTAAAGGAGGGAGATAAATAGAGAGGAGAGATTATTAGAGAGAAATATAGAAATAAGGAGTGACAATAATGGAGTGAGAGAGAGAGATATATGAATAGAAAGATGGAGATATATGCAGAGATGCATGTAACTTGGGAATTTATTTATCTACATGGAATGAGAAAATAAGTGACATAAGTAGAGAAGAAAGAGATATATAAAATATATTATATAAGTATAGATAGACAAGTGATAGATAAAGGAGGTGATAGGAAAAAAAAAAAAATGAGACTTTATATGCAAAATTTGTGAGTATTTAAAGTTTTAAAATTGAAGGACTAACTTCAAATGATTATAATTAATTTTTGGTTTATAATATTATCAAAATATCTCATCCATTTGATATGTCTATGAATTACCTTTCCAACGCCTATAAAAAATCAAAATTTTGATAAGAAACGCAAAAGTTATGCCCATTTTACTAAACTATATTTTTTATGTTGAGAAAATCAGATATCCGATTTGAAAATTATGATATCACAATAGTGACATCTCAATGGTGACATCATAATAGTGACATCACAAATTAGATATCTGATAATATCGGACATTTGATATTATTGGATATCTGATTTGGTTTGGTATTACCAAACCAAATTCAAATTTTGCCCGACCCAAACAAAAAGTCAAAGCGGATTTTGGCATGTTTGGGAAGGTTGAAAATGCATTTTGTTTTCCATTGCCACTTTTTGGCCCCCCATGATCTTGCACATACCCAACACTTCAAAAATATGATCACTTACCTTTAGGTCACTAGCACTCGCCAATGCAGTCAGCAATAATGGTTGTTCTTGGTCTGAAACTTCGCTAGTGATCCAAATTGAGAGCTTAGAACAAACCAAATTTTGTAGAGATAAATCTAATCTTTGACTATATTTATACCAATTCTTATTTGGTGAATTCGGTGGGAATTTTATATGGTATACAAATATTTGATGAATCACGGTTAACTATAACAAGTCTTATGTAATTTTTGAGGCAATTATGATCCTTCCAATTAATTGGCAATTATAATAGAGTTGGCAAAAATTGGGGTGAATTGAGACATGCTTTCAGAAAATGCCAGGCCAATTGGGTCCTCCTGGCCAATAATTTTTTTTATGGCTATTGGCGAATTATGGCCGTCTATTAAGACAACCTCAGAAAGTGTAGGCAAAAATATTGAATTTATCGTGTGGAAAATGTAGATTCTATTGGAAAAATTAGAGATACAATTAATTACATAAAATAATGGGCGATTATGTCATGCATTTCATGAATATTTATAAAGTCTGGGTGACATATCCACCCCCAATCGGTACAATATATTCGTTATTTTCCAGGTCACCGACATGAAATATTCGTCATTGGCGAATATTCGCCACTAAAGTAAACCCTGTTCTCCACCAAATAAAACCTCCTCATCTAGGCATCAACCTCCTCCAACCCACATAGACAAACAACCTCAAAATTGATTCTAAGTTAGCCATCCTCAAATTCTTGCTTGAATGCAACTCAAAGGCCAAAGAATTCTTTAAATATAGACATTGAAGGATCTAGAAACGAACCTAATCCCAAAAAATTAAAGATATTTTGAATCCAATCTCTTGTCTTATTGCAAAGAAGGAATCAAATCTCACAAGATAGATATTTTCTATTAGTAGAGACCATGGGTTGCTCAAGAGGCCCTGCACTTTCCATCCTCTCTCTAGATTAATCAATTTCAACATCCTCTTTCGCAATCTCCTTGAGATCCGTGAGCATGTCCTCCTTTGACCAAGTAATTTTGTCCTTCTCCAGATTGACCCCCAAGTTCGCCACCCTATCCGCTAGTCAATTAGCTTCTCTGTACATGTGAGAAAAAGATACAATCTCCAATGAACTTCAGACACAACAACCATCCTATAACCGAGATAGGGCTGATAAAGGAAAAGCTTCCATGTCTGGTGGGGATGTGGGTGCTGATGGTTTTGTCCTAGTTAAGACAAAGAATAGAAACCAGGGTCAAAATAGGTCTTTGTAGGAGAGTCAGGAGGAGAATACCTTTAACATATTTGAAGCCTTGGATGGTCTTAGCTGGTAGGAGGTGAATATGGGGATGATTCCTTTGGATCATAGTGCAGCAGGGTTGATTCCTAATAGTGTGAACTTGGTTACTACCCAGGGTCTGCAGGTGGGTGTGAGTCATCAGATGGAGATGGATCAGTAGGTAGTGGCTTAGATGGGACCCATCTCTAGTGCTGAAGTGAAGATGGCTAGTTGGGATATTTCTCCTACAACACAGAAATTAGACTCTACTGGGGTTAAAATTAATAAAATCTCTTTACATCTAGGACTTCTTCAGAAAGACATTAAAAAAGGTGCAACAGAGAAGATTTTGAAGGTTGGCAGGAAGAAGGACTTGGATAAGATCAAATTGATGGGGGAGAATTTGGTTGAGTCAGGGTCAGTTAAGACTCTGGATTCTCATTTTTCTAATCCCCCAAAATGATTTTTCTATCATGGAATGTGAGGGGCTTGAACAGTGGCCCTAGACAAAAATTTGTTCAGGAGTTGATAAGGAGTCACTCTCCTTATGTCATTTTCTTGCAGGAAACTAAATTATCCATGGAAAGTATGTCGGGTTTGGTGGTAAAGCTATGGGGGAGAGGCGAATTCCAATGTATTAGGGCATTTGGCTCCTCTAGAGGTGTGGCTTGTCTTTGGAACCCCTTGAGGATTCGTCCTATATGGTGGGTTTCTTCTAGATCATTTTTATCTGAGTTTCCTCTAGTATTGAGACTGGGGAATATATCCTATTTACTAACATTTATGCCCCCACTGATCTTCAGGGTAAGCAGAATTTGTGGTCTCATATTACTTTTATGCGTGGGTTTTTCCCCTTTCATCCATGGATTATGATGGTTGATTTCAATGCCATCTTAGAGTTGAGTGAGAAGAAGGATGGTGTTATGTGGTTGGAGCCTTCTTCTTTCCTTCTTTGGGATAGTATATCCACCTTGAATCTTGTTGACATCAAGATTGGTAATGGTATGTTCACTTGGAACAATAGGAGGGTAGGGGAGTATTGGATTGTAAAGAGGCTGGATCGCTTTCTAGTTTCTAGTTTTTGGGCTGGTGGGGGGTGGTCCACATGCTCTAAGATTTTAGATTGGAGAGGTTCGGACCACTGGCCCATCAAATTGGTGTCTTGTTCTGCTCAGGTCACTTACATTCCTTCATTCAAATTCCATCTTATGTGGTTGCGAGATCCTTCTTTGTAGGATCATGTTGCAGAATGGTGGAAGAAAGGGAGGTCAACCTTTGGCACTGCTATGTACACTTTTTCCAAGCAGCTGCAATTTGTTAAGTTTCAACTTAAACGGTGGAATCATTAGTGTTATAGTAATATTTTTCATGCTAAGATAGCTGCTCAATTAGAGTTGAATGGCATTACCAGATAAATAAGAGAGAATGGATTGTCAGAAGCCTTGCTTAGGGAGGAAGACATGGGAGTCAAGGTTTTAGAGGAGTGGGAGCTTAGGGAGGAAATCTACGGGAAACAAAGAGCTCGTATTGATTGGCTTCAAGCGGGGGATAAGAATACTGCATTTTTTTCAACTCAGTGAAAGCAAGAAGACATGACAATTCCATCCCTGTTCTGGTTAATGATAGAGGTGAGCAGTGTTTATCTTTGCAGGAGATTTCTCGGGAGGCTATGCAGTATTTCCGATACCTTTTTAGTGAGGATTCTCAAGGGGAATCGGAAGAGGAGAATCATGTTCTTGTTTGTATTCCTTCTCTAGTTACTAGGGAGATGAATGGGCAGCTTATGGGTCCTATTTTGTTGGAATAACTGGAGAAGATTGTTTTCCACATGAAGAAGGGGAAAGCTCCTGGGCCAGATGGGTTTTTGATTGAGTTCTATAAAGAATTCTGGGATACTATCAAGTTGGACTTATTGGAATTGGTCCAAGAGTCCCATAGGAATAAGTAGATGCTTCGGGCTTTGAATGCAAATTTCATTGCGCTCATCCCGAAGTGTGATAGGGTTGATCGGTTAGGCCAGTTCCACCCTATTTCTCTCTGTAATGTGATCTATAAGATTATTTCGAAGTTGATAGCAGAAAGGTTGAAGAATTGGCTTGGGGGTATCATCTCTGAGGAGTAGAGTGGGTTTGTGAAGGGTTGTCAAATATTGGATGGAGTGGTCATTGCTAATGAGACCATTCATTCTATGGCAGCTTCCAAGGAAAAGGCTATGTATACTCTTCTTCTCTAATTCATAATCTTCAAACTCGGGCAATCGATCCTTTCTTGTTAGATATTTGTGTAGCTGGGTACCAACAACAACCACATATCTTGTTTGATAGTCATAACCATCATCATCTACTCGAGGAGTGGTTAGCTTATGTTTTGGCTCTACACATCGAGCCAACCAATACTCTATCCCCTCTTCATTGTCCTCTAGTGCAACAACAACATAGACATGTGATGTGCACAAAAAATTTTTATTTTAATATTTAATGAGATATAAAAACAAAAATATACACTATAAGATTTCATATATGTACTATTTAATAAATCAAAACAAATTTCAAAAACAATTTTACCTTGTTGTATAAGATCTCAAATTTGATCATAGTCATTTGATGCAAACATCTGATCCATATCTTCATCAATTCTTTCATGCAGATCATTTGCATCTATGGGTGTCAATGATATTTATTGCCATTCTGCAACCCATTCTTTATTCTCACAAAATTCCCAATCTCCAAAAACACAAAACTGACAAAAGCAAGCAAGCTCCCTTGTGAATATAGTCCATGTGTTTGAATTAGAACTCTTAAAACAAAATCCATTTAGCTGATCCAATGATGGTATTACAATCATTCTGAATAGGAATACTATCATCCTCTACCAACCAGAAGAAACGTCGAATTGCAGAGTTCTCAGTTGATCCTTTTGACAACTTTGAATTGCACCAATCTACAACTGCATGAGCATCTATGAATTTCACTGCATCCTCGAATTTCAATTTTTCTCTAGCAAGAGCTCTTTTTACATAGGCACCAGCTCCATCATGTTCCACCTTACCATGTCCCGCTTAAAAAAAACTCCATAAATGTTGGACATTGGTTTTGTTGTGAACTCTGCATAGCCAATAAAACATTCTTGCATTTTTTAATTATCCAGTGTAGTTATCTGACCATATAATATGTTGTTTCATGTCAATTTCTCTTTCCTTAAGATTATCGTGAAATACCTCGAATGTAATGACCCACTATACTTAACCCAACAAAATTTTGACCTCTTTTTTTTTTTTTTAAATTCTTAATTTAATCATTTGTGTTTGATTCAATCGCATACTCTGGGCACCCATCCATTTGGATTAGGCATTCATCCATCTAGGATGAGCATCTAACCATGCGGGTTAGGCATCTGTCCATACAGAATAGAAGGTTTCGTCTATCCAATACGGGATAGGCATCTACCCATATGAGGTAGGAATCTATCTAATTGGGATAGGAGGTGCTTTGGCTAGAGACTTAGACTCATCGGGACCATTCGGGTCTTGAGTCTCTCACTAAGTACTACACTCCTCTAATAGGAGCGCACCGAGGTTGCCGTCCTTAGGATAAATCAAAATAACATAATGCAAGCTCAAATTCCACCTCGAAATTTGGCTTAAAGCCTCAAGAAGTCAAGCAAATCCATACGGGGTTCCTTTCGAGTATGCATTGAATTACTTTTACACTTATCTTTCAAATTAGGATTCTTCACAATCCTTCTTCTTACCAAAACCTAGACCCCATCCACGAACGCCTAAGTACTAGGGACAACTTCATCCCTAGACTGCCTACATACCCGTTTCGACACGGGATCAAGGCATAAAGTATGTAGTTCTATTTTCTAATCTATGGTTTAATGTAAACCGTTTGGTGGGTACGCAACCCTTTCTAGGGTCAATGTCCCAAACAGTTTCTCTGCGGTTGCTACCCACAATGGTAGCACTTAAGCAAAGGCTTAAGATGGCCTATTGCTTGTGGCCTAAAACAACTAGATCCTAATACCTAACATAAGCGTCACCCTTGACCCAATTGTCAATCGTCAACAACTCTTCGAGATTAAATCAAATTTATAAAAGTATTTCACTCAATCAACCCTAAAGGGGTTTACTATGGTTTAACTCAGCGGATGCAAAATCATTTAAGGATTATCTTATTTTATTATCGATCCAAGGGGGATTACCCTCCCCTTGGATTTTAACTTCCAAGCGTCCCTTATTACTCCCCTACGATTTATAGGGACGATGCCACAGACGTCGTTGATGCAGCTTTATTAGGCGTTAAGTGCAATAGTTCAACATGATGACATTACCCGTAAGCGTGACCCAGAGGCACCGTAAATACCGAACGTTGCTAGGTTTTTGTTTTCCAACTCCCTTTGTTTAGTTTTCTAACTAAAAGGCTATGAAATTTTTTAATTAGCATCATGCTTGAAACAATTATGAAATGAACGGGCATAATTAGACATTGCAAAGCGTAAATAATTGAAATAACCACTTCTAGTTATTTTTTGAACTAATGTCAATTCCTTTGCAATATTATAAGGAAGTAACTAACTATAGCATCCACTCAATGTTATATTAACTTAATCCTATCAACATCAATTTCTTAGAAGTGAGCTAATGATTTCTCTATAATTTACTCCAATTTAACTCCCTAAGTGGTCAAAAGGGCAGATTACTCAAACTCATATTAAGGTGATAATCCACTTATAACTTATTTCATCATTCAAGCTAAGTTTCCTTAAACATTCACAAAATATGAGTACTAGAATTAAGATTACGCAAGATGAGGTCGAGTTTAACAACATCTTGTGAAAAGATAACAATTTTTATTCTATTTCCATTGCTAAAACTGTTTGCTTTTTAATAATTTACTTTCATCTTAATTAATACAAAAGTTCATCCAAAATAAATTATACCCTTTTAGGTTGTATGAATATTCAAATATGAAATTCACATCTAATTTCTAAATGCTAATTAAATTTATCTTTAGTTACTTGTAATTTAAATGTGACTTCTCCCTTTTTCTAGTCTTAAGGTTCTTTTGTAACTAGAAGGTAAATGTTTTAGCCTTGTATACTATATTTTGAAATTTAAGAAACAATCTTCTCTAATTGAGGGAAAACTTTTAACTAAACATTATTCCATATTTCTTGAAGTGCAAAAGAGGATAACTATGAGTCTAACACATTCATTGGACAAGTAAAATCTTTAACCTTTAATTCTTGCACCAATCGGAAATATTACAAGCGATTTTGACGACTCATAAGTAAGAGACTTAATTTGAATGTATTGATCTATCTACTAAAAAATTATCCGAGGTTAGCTAGTGATTCTTAATGAAGAGAAAACAAATTTTTTTTTAATAATTCCATTAACTATGCAAAGCTTACCAAGGTGCATCATAAATACTTTGTTTTCCTAATTCAAACTAATTTATTCAATAAGAAGGTTTAACCACTATATTAAGGTAAAGTGAGCCTCTTAATGTTGTTTATCCATCTAACTCCCACAAGTATTAGTTAGTCATTTGCCTCTTGCAAAATTACTCTTTTGATATCCAAAAGGTTGTCTTATCCTGCATTAGGGAGATAATAAATTCTAAGAAATTTATTGAAGGAAAGGTCCAAAATTTTCAATTTAATTCCCAAATAAATTTTAATTGCCAAATATACAAATTAATTTAAATAGGATGAAGCTCTTACAACTATTAAATATAAATTAAGTCTAATGATATAAATCCTAAATTCTTAATTCTAACAAATATATTTTAAATAAAATTATAATTAACACCCAAATATAATTTATTTAATAACAAAATTAATGTTAAACAATTATTTTTTTCAAGTATTAATAATCTATATTTATAAACTGATAAATCAATTTTATATTAACCATCTTTATTTATAAACTAATTTATAAAAATCACATACTTATTGTTATATTAACAAATCTTTATTTATAAACTAAATCAATTTATTATATCCAACTCAAAAATATTTAATAAAATTTAATACAATAGTGGAGGAAATAAGGGAAGGGAGTGGGGAAGTGGCCCGCCACTTCCTACCTATGGTTTACTTCTTTTTTTGAAAAAGACTTCCCTATAAAACAGCCCCCCAAAAGCATTCATTGCTGTTTTTTTTTTTATTTAAAAAATCAACATGCTAAATAGAAATACATGCTAAGATGCCTATATATAAAATAAAGTTCAAACATTTTGTTTCCTTATTAATTATGCAAGGATAAATCATATTAAATTCAACCAATGAAAATGCAGAGATTATATGTGCCTATTTATTATTATTTATATGCATGGTTTTGTACTTTATTTATTTTCTGATTATATACAGAGAAAGGTCTTCCTAGAAATTCTAAACACAGGAACGAATCACCGAATATGAATAATCCAAAATTTTGTAGATTATGTTTTTGAGAGGTAAAGGGTTTTTTTTTTTAAAGAGAGAGATTCTCACAATTTCTGATTATATACAGAGACAAAATTTCCTAATCTTGTCTTCCTAGAAATTCTAAACACAGAAACGAATCACCAGATATGAATAATCTAGAATTTGGTAGATTATGTTTTTGAGAGGTAAAGGGATTTTTTTTATTTTTTATTTTACAGAGAGAGATTCTCACAATTTCTTATTATATACAGAGACAAAATTTCCTGATCTTGTCTTCCCAGAAATTCTAAACACAGGAAGGAATCACCAGATATGAATAATCCAGAATTTTGTAGATTATGTTTTTGAGAGGTAAAGGGTTTTTTTTTTTTTTACAGAGAGAGATTCTCACAAATTCTCTTGAGAATTAAACTAGGGAGATGGATTTAATTTTGAGATTAAAGAATTTCGAGAAGAAAAAAAAGAAGAAAAGATTTTCATAGAGAAAAAAAAAAAAAAACTATTACAAAAGATTTTCACAGAGAACTTATTTTCGAAAGATTTCCACAGAGAGAAAGGTTCTGACAAATTTTACTTTGAGAAATAAAACAGAAAGAAAGAGACTCACAAATTAAATTTTGAAAAAAAATAAAGAAACACAAAGATAGATTTCAGAGGGTTCTGTTAGGATTCCCACAGATACTGAGAGGGGGGGCTGAATCAGTATCTAACCGGTAATAAGATTTTCTTGACTTAAAACATGTAGAGCATATTAATACTGTGTACCGGTAAACAGAAAGTAATGCAATAAATAGAGATAAAAACAACCACATGAAAAACACACCATAACACAATATTTTAACGAGGAAACCCGGTGTGGGAAAAACCTCGGTGGGATTTGTGACCCACAATATTCACTTACTGGCCAATAAGAGAATATTATTGCTACAAGAGGGGCTTGCACATGCAGGAAGACTAAGTGCCCAGAGCTCACTGATCAATTACAAAATGGATTATATAAATCCAGTGTCTTGTACAGCTTCAAAATAGCATCTATAATGCTAGATCTAGTACCGGTTTATAGCCCTGCTTCTTACATAGACCCTTAACCTATAATTCGCATAATAGGTCTACCTTATTTCGCCTAATTACATTCCTCTATCTATTACAAAATGTTCTTCAATGATCTCTCTTATATAAGAGTCATTTTACAACTTGCCAAGTCGGCTTACAATGATTTTACAATAATAAACAAAATATATTAACAACAAAGTTCCTGTCAGCTTCTATGCCAGTATGCTTCCTTTTACTGCTGGTGTCGGTGGTCTATGTGCCGGTGTAGAATCTAACTTTGTTGGTGTTGGTGGATTGCCTTGCCGATGTCATAGGATTGTAAGGTTGCCATCAATAACAAAACCTTCAATCACCTACAATGTCTCATTGGAGTGTGCATTTGCCAACAGGTTCATTTTGAGAATACAAAATACATTTTGAGAAATAAAGATTTTCAAGAGAGATATTACTCACAATTTATAATTGGGGGGGATAAAGATTTTTTTTCACAAAGAGTTGAACAACTCAAAAATTATGCATTCAAAAGGATATATTTTAATTCTTTCTAGATCTGATTACAATTCCACAAAGTTTGACATTTCATTTTATCCTAATATGCATTCTATTAAATTTTTTTTCTAAGATTGTGAAATTTAGGATTCCTCTAAGAATTCAAAGTGAAAGATAACACACAATCTCATTTCTTAAATCCAGATTATTTCCTATTACGAGTCTAGTTCGATGAAGGAAAAAAAAATTAATAGACTTGCAAGAAATACTTAATTTTTGATAGAATAAATAAGTATGTGGTTGAAATTATTTTCCCTAAAACTACTTAAAATCTACTACAGAAATTGCATGCATGCAAAATAGAAGAAGATTGGGTCTCCTACCCACAAATTCCTACAAAAAAAAAACATCATGCGTATAATAAAATCCCCTTCCTTTTTTCATTTGAAAGAAAAATAACAAGTGAACAAGGATCGAACTTGGATTGAATGAAGGACTTGTTGAATGATTTGCCTCCAAATCTCTCATCTAGTCTTCTTCATCTCCTCCTTGTAGCTTGATAAAATCTCCTCCAAAAGCGTTTGGAAAATGCTATCTTCTACCATACAAAGTACTCACAAAATCCTACCACTTCTAACATGAAAAAAATAAAATTCAAGAATGCTTTCATCAAAACCGTCTTACCTTATTTCAAAAACTGAAATCCATTATATAGAAAGGGAGTCATTTTCCCACTACTAAATGAATTAATTGATTTGGGATTCCTTTTTCCAAAATAAACTCCATGCATAATTAATTATTGACAAAGTGGGGGTTACATGCGAGAAATGGAATTTGAAAAGCCTCTTCTCGAAACTTCTCTTTTTTTCCTACGACATGTGCTCAATTGATATTTTAATGGATATTTTTTTAATCCAATTAAGTTTGTGACCTCATGTGTATCACCACTTATTAATTTTTTTTTTCCTTTAAAATATTTCAACCTTATTAAATTTATAATTTCTAACTAACATTACTCTTAAATTTAATAATGAAAATAGTGATAATAATAATCAAGTCTTGTCAAGTTGGAAAAGAGGGTTATGACATCGAAGCAATGTTGAAAAAACTCTGACGAATGCAATTGATTAACACTAACATAGAAATGATACTCCCTCAATAAAAATTTGTTATCTTCTGCACTGTCATGGTCATGTCTATATATAATGTGCATAAATAAGGCCACTTGCACTGAGTTGTAATATTGTGACTGAGTTTCCTCTTGTGGTTTTAGAGTATAATTTTCTGCGAAATCCACAACTGATATTATTGTTCCAACTGGAAATGTGTTCTTGCATATGCGAAATTGTCAATCAAGCCATTGGGCATGTTTCACATATTTTGGAACAATATGACTTTTAAACTCACTGATAAATGCATTCACACTATTTTGTTTTGTAATCAATTCTAAACATTTCTGCATCTTTCAATCCTTTAAAAGGTATTCTATATTTTTAAATCTCCTAACATCAACCATTTTTTGTCCAAACTTAGATGAAACATGTTCATGCAAACATTCACCTATCAAAGAATAGTTCCCACATAAATTGCAAAGGCCATAAATGCATTAACTAGAAAGAAATAATTGCTCATTATGTGGTTTACAAAATAAACTTGCAATAAAATCTTTTATAGTTTCAAGTGGAACATAAACACCACAATCCTGCACAGATCATTACCATGCAACATACAACGTATATATCGAAAAACGTCATAATAGTAACGAAACTGAACATGAGTTTTACAACAACAAGATATTCTTTGTTTATTGATTTTAACATACCAGACTTTGCATTTTTCAAATGATCTTTGACTAATTCGTAAATTTATTAACACAAATTCATCACTAATTTTTTTAAAGAATTCAATTTGAGTCATGTCAAGAAGATGTTTTGGATGAGGATCATGAATTTTTATCCCACCCTTAACTTTAAAACATCTCTAGCATTTGATGAAACTCTAGTGTTATCATGCCAAAAATTTTCCATTAATTGTTTAGTTTCATCATTTAATTTCATGTCAGACCTTTGAAGTCTACCACTAAAACTCGAACAATGGTTTAGTGGATCAATTTCAATTGTGTCTCTTCTTTTGGCCGCTCTTGACAAGGTTCTACGATGTAAGTTTAAATAGCCAATTATATCACTTAACATTCTTTTACTAACAATTGTTTTGTCAACTATAGTAATTGTTATAACTCTACGTGTTGCATTCTTATCTTTAGATCAACTTGTTTTTTCGATAGAATCGATAGCACTGGCAATAGTAGATACAACTTGCTTATATAATTCATTTTTTCTTTTTGGTTTTGCATAAATACCTATTTTTTTCATGACTTTACGCACGTTTAACATTTTTATTAATTGTAGCATTAATTGACATTGAAATCCTAACTTTTTATTATAAAAAAATTATTTATATAATATGTTCACATGTGTTCTGATTTGTCTCCAAAAAACTAACCCATTAAGATTATCTAGCACATTGCTATCAATAGTAAACAAATTACATTCATTTTCTTTCAGAGAGGGTGGTGTAATATTTTTAATTTTTATTTCTTTTCATATTGGTGTATTAATTTTATTTCCAGCTTCATTTTAATCAGCAATTTGATTGGCATCATAGTCTTGGGGATTTAAAAACATACCAGGATTCACATCCACATGAACATTTGCATCAACAGTCATACCCGTGTTTGGTTCTACATTTCTTGCATCCATCATGATCTCTTCAATGGTCTCATCTACAACGGTCACTTAACTAGATGCTTCAGTGTTATTCAATTATCGTTGTTGTGATCTTCGATCTCTTTGGCATTTTACCTCCTCTCTTTGTGTTTGAATTTCGTCTGTTGTCATTCTCTTCCTTTGTTTCTTTTGGCGTTGCTTAGAACCCATTTTTACAAACTCCTCTTCAAAAAATAATTTTTCTTTTTATCGAGTTCTTTTGAAATTTGTGTAAAAAAGATTTAAAAAGTACTGCCAAATGCTGTAAAAAATATTTGTCAGTACGGATTCCAATGATAATATGGTATATTGATGCAATTTGTCCTTTTTTTGATAGTAACGGTAATTTAGGAATGGCCCGTTCCTAAAACCAACGGTTAAAAAAAGGAACGGGCCCCCGTTTTCAAAATGGGGGCCCGTTCTATGGAAGTTGATTCCACAACCCACCACTTGCCTCGGAATTAGGTTCGAGATAGGCCTTGGATGGCTAAACCTGAGACATGGACCTGGAATTCAAATTTCTTTGAATGAAAGCACAAATATGAACTTCTAAAATAGTTAACGTGCCTCTAATTAGAGAATTTTTATATGAAATTAAAACCCATTTCAGATTATACTGTCTAGGTTCTAAATATGTAAATTTATTTAAAAATTGATTATTTTAACTATTTTTCATTTAATTTATACTAAATTGGGTCCATAAACTTGAAATATTAACTAATTTTGTTAATTTAATAATATTTTTTTATTTTAATGAATTTTGAAAAAAAATTACATGCCATCAATCTACACAAAATTCTTTTCTATTTAAAAATAAAATAAAATAATGTTAAGTTTACATCAAATTATGTGGGTCGTACACATCAAATTTTTAAAAAGATAATTACGGTCATTAAAAAATTAATTAAAAAAATACAGAAAAATATTCTCATCTTCAGTATGTTACAAACCATTTCCCAAAAAAGTTTGAGAAAATAATTTTAATTGTGTCAAAAAGTGTGGGTCGTACACATGCATGGTATGGTCCTGAAACAGGTATTTTTAAAACATAGTTTTTAGAACTCCATTCAAAAAATTATTTTTTATTATGTGGGTATTAAAATAAATTACATATTTGGAAAGTAGACTTAGAGGGATATCTTTTATATTAGTGACTTTTTCCAAGATTCAATCTCCAGGTGTTTCAAAATTTAAGTTCAAATGAGACAAAATCTGAAAATCAGGGAAAACACTTCCACTTTTTGGCCAAAAAGTGGACTCGGCTTCTTGCACTGACCCCAAGAGGAAAGCAATAGATAACAAGTGCCATGAATTACAGAAAAGGATAAAAAATTCAGCCTCTACCTCAGCAATTATAGTGCAGGAACAGATGGAGGCAAATCTGAAGGAACTGAGGGAAAAATTGGATGAAAGTATTAAAAAATTTGATGATGAAAGAGCCACTTTAGCAAAATTATACAGAATTCTTAAGTTTTTTTCTGCCTTAAACAAAAATTTACAGAACCAATTGGAGCATGAGATAGAAAAAGAAAAAGAATTGGAAGAGAAAGTAGAGGAAGAAAGAAAAAAGTGTGCACAAATGAAAAAAGAGTTGCAGAATGCAAATAATAAAATTAAAACTTCGGAAGACAATATGAAAAATATGGTGAAGTATATAAAAGAAAACATTTGGGGGCCCAAATAATGCAAAGGAGTTACAAGTTGTCTGAATGGTTTGAATTGAATGAAAGTCTGAGAGTAATTTTTTGGAAGCTCAAAGACCACATTGAGAAGAACGGAAATGTTTATTCAAAAGAGAATATTGCAAAACAAAATTTGCAATAAGTCTCCAGTACCAGTTGTAGACACCCAAAATTGTCATGTCTAATTAAATAAATATTTTATTTATTTAATTATCTAAGCTTAATTCTTCTATTAATTAAATAAATCTTTATTTATTTAATTAATTCATTTATCCTCTTCTAGCCTTATTTCTCATTTAATTAAATACATTTATTTATTTAAATTATCCTTTTCCTAAATTAAATAAATATTTTTATTTATTTAATTATCCCACTTCTTCTATTAATTATATAAATCTTTATTTATTTAATTAATTCATTAGTCTTTTCTACCCATGACACATGTCATTCATCTCTTAATTCATACACTACCTACCCCTTTCATTATTTTATTGTTTCTTTTACCTACCCTCTAATCATAGCCGACCTCCTTTTACACCTCTCAATCTTATCCCTCCATTTCATATAGTGTCTTCTATATAAGGAGATGCTTCCTTCATTATCAAACCCTAATCATTCTATGCATTCTAATCATCTTTTATGCACTTGACTACACTACGATCCTACTAGCAACCACATTTTGTTCTTTGTTGACCTCTTGTGCACATAAAATCTAAGAGCAAATATATCAAGCAAGATCAATGGAGAAAGGAAGAATGGAGATCCAAACCCTATTGGACATGTGATGGTATAATCTTTGTGATTTCGTTTGATTTGCATTGTCTTAGGTAATCTTCATATGTTATGGTGGATCTTTGTTGTTGTTAGGCTAGGGTTTTGTGGTTGAATTCATTTAGCCTTTCAATATCGTTATTATTGTTATCCATTTTCACCATATACATTTTGGCACACCCCGTGGGACATGGATTTTTCTTAGATCTGTGTTTTTTGCAGATTTTTCTAACCCTATATTGCTATTTTGTAAAACAATTTGGAGAATAACCTTGTGCAGCTAGGGTTTTGGACACAAAATCAAGATCTTGGAGAGATTCAATCATATCTCACAAACGGCTAAGAAATTTTGCACCAAATATTTTTTGCAGGTTGAAAAAAGTATCAGGAGCTCTCAATCCAAAATTCAAAATTTTTGGAGCACATTTTTATTTTCTATGAAGTTTTTATGATTTTTCATAAAAAATTAATTTTGAGAGTAAATGAAAGAATTTTTTGGATTTTCTTACATTTTTTAAATCTCTCATAATTATAAACAGGATCTACTCTTTGTGATTTTAATTTTGATGCAAAATATTTTCCTAAAAATCGGATCTTTAAAAATTAAGGCTTTTCCTTATTTTGATTAGATCTCACAAACGGCTTCGAATTTTGACATAAATTTTTTTGTGCAGGTCAGGAAAAGTATCAGAATGATTCAGTAAAAATTTCAGATTTTTTGGATCGAATTTGCATTTTATATGATTTTTTTATGATTTTTTATAAAACATTAATTTTGAGAGAAAATTAGCAAATTTTTTAGATTTTCTTACATTTTTGGAAATATCTCATAATTATAAATAGGATCTATTCTTTGTGATTTTAAATTTGATGCAAAATCATTCCTAAAAAATCAGATCTTTGAAAATTAGGGTTTTGCATTATTTTACTCATATCTCACAAACTGCTTGAATTTGTTGCAGAAATTTTTTTATGCAAGTTTGGAAGATCATTAGAACTCTCCAATAAAAATTTCATATTTTTTGGATTGATTTTGCATTTTATATGAATTTTTTATGATTTTTCATAAAAAAATAAGTTTTGGAGCAAATTAGCAAATTTTTTGGATTTTCTTACATTTCTGGAAATATCTTGAAATTTTACAGGAGGTCTTTTTTTATGATGAATTAGATCTTTTAATTGGTCAACAAAACGCATTGTTGAAGGCCCCTATTTCACAAAGTCTTTTGGATCTAAAATTTACCTAACGTGTGTGCTTGCAGGAAGGGGGATCATTTGAAACAATCCAAACTACTAATAAATCTTTGTTGCAGGTCCTTGGCAAGGGTTTTTGGATTTGTATTGTGTGCCTTGTTCTCATAGACTAGTAAACACTTCAATTGGTGCACTAAAATTGAATCATTGTCTTTTTTGTCTTGAGCAATAGGCTCTTTTTGTTTAATCTTTAGAGGGCCTATCTTCCCGTGTGGTCATTACGAATACTAGTGAGAAGAGAACGACCCAAGTGGTAGCGAGGAAAACCCACCTCTTCCAAACCACTATAAACAACTGTATTCATGGTGAAAACTATGGATAACGTGTGCTGATTAGTTCATACCGACACTATGTCTCCCCATAAACCCGTTTGATCAAATTTATTTGATCAGTTGTAGGGCGTAACCCCTACCGGCTGGGAGCCTTCTGTATTTACAGAGCTGAAAGTAACGCATGTATGGCCACACGAGCGGATGCCCTTACTAGCACCTTTTTGTTTTAGAAGCCAAAATCCTTCTAGTTGTTGGGGCAGGAGGTCGGACCTTTGGTAGCGGCCCACACACATACAGTTCTTAGTAGAGATATAAAGTTCGCCACGAGGAGTTTTCATGGGGACTGATGCTTGGCTGACCCGAGAAGTGAGTGCTGAGGGTGGAGCCAGTAAGGTCAAGCATCTAAGTATCCGCTCTGAATAGCGTGGCCTCAAGGGTAAAACCTCATGTGGGATCAACAACTATTGTCTTGGCCAGCCATAAGAATTGTGCTTGACTTATTTTAAACATTCAAAAAATTCAAGACCAAACAACAAAACATTGTGTCTTTTGTGTCTTCAAGTGTATGCAAAATATTTTTACATCAAACAACACACTTTTCTTAGAGTCATTTTGAGTCTAAACACTTGCAAACATTGAGTCCTCATCAACATTGTGTCCTCTTGTCACGAAAAACAGTCAAACATTCAGATTTGGTCACAACTTCACAAATTGGAAAAATTTTACAGTCCAGCAAAACAAGAGCAATCAGTTTCGGAATTCTTGAGCTTCCTAGGTTGTTTCTCCAGGTTTTCATCTAGCATTCAACTTGTCTTTGGGTCTCACAAAATCCATCATTGCTTTACACCTTACATTACATTCACATTTGTCTAAACTTGAGTCAAAAGGTCACTTGCTTGTTCGCCTACAATATAGAGACAGACATATCAGTCACTACTTTGTGCAACACCAAGCAAAAGGAGGGAGAGTCTTTTGCATCATTTTTACAAAGATGGAGGAATCTAGCCAGCAGATGCTCTTGTGAAATTTCACAAAAACAAATAGTAGAAATGTTCACCCAAAATGTTAACAAAGAGATTGGTTATGACTTAAGGAAAGCTTGTTTGTCCACCTTTAAGGACGTCATTGAAAAAGGCTTAGTGACAGAAAAGGTCCTAATTGAACAAGGAGTCATTAAGATATTCAAGGAAAACAAAGATGACTTTAAAGGAAAAGACAAGCCAAGATTTTGGAATAAAAACAAGAACATAGTCAATGATGGTGTTGTTGATGCCAATACAGTGCGACCCAAATTCATTTTTTCTGGATCAAATCAGGTGAATACTCAAACAACTTCTAAATCACGAAGGAAGTATACTCCATTGGGAGAACCACTTGAGTCAGTTTTCAAGAAGCTAGTGGCAAACAAAGTAATCACTATTCCAGATTTTCCTCCATATGAACCAAAGGTCAAACCAAATTGGTGGAATGATGACGAATATTGTGAATTTCATAAGAGCAAGGGTCATAAGATAGGAAATTGCCATCGACTGAAGAACATCATACAAGATCTCATTGATAGAGGTGACATTGAGATTGAAGGACACTCCTCCAATCAAGAACATGAAATGTTTAAGGAACCATTCCCAAAACATGACAAAGGAAAAGCTAAAGTCACAGATGATCAAACCAACTATACCAGAGCATCCTATAACTATGATTCAACTATCAATCACATCTTGATGGACAATTATGTCTCTACTATTATCATCAAGGACAAAACCCCTGAGAATTCTACCCAGAGACCCAAGATTGTCCTGAAAGGAATTAGATCTTCTTTCGAACCTACCTCTGAATGTAATGTCACAACTCGTCGAGGTAAAATCACTTTGCAAGGTGCTCCAGCCAAGAACATTGCTTCATCATCAACCAAACCTGAGTATGACCTTGTAGAACAATTAGGGAAGACACCCGCGCTCATCTCCATTCTTGAGCTCCTACGCATATCCCCCGCACATAAATCCATTCTTGACAAAATCTTGAGAGAAACTGTCGTTCCTACTGATCTGAACGTGGACCAGTTTCAAGCCATGGTGGGATATCTTTCCATTCCCCACTGCCTTACATTCACAGAAGCTGATGACGCCTCCATAAGTCAGCCACATAATGCACCACTACACATTGAAGCCTTCATGCACAAACATCAAATAAAACGAGTCCTGATAGATGCAGGAGCGGGTTTGAACATTTGTACATTGAGCACTATTAAACAATTGGGATATTCTGATGAAGTTGTGAATTCTACAAACAAAATTACCATCAAAGCATATGATGATGAAGAGCGTTCATCCAAAGGCACAGTCACCTTACCTCTCAGAGTTGGGCTAGTTACAAAGGATGTGGTTTGTCAAGTCCTTGATCTAGATCTCACATACAATATACTCTTGGGACGTCCATGGATTCATGAGATGAGTGTAGTCCCATCTACATATCATCGATGTATCAAGTTTCCACACAATGGAGTTGAAGTCACCATCAAAGCTGACCCAAACCCATTCATATATTGCAACAATCTACAATCAAGATCAGAAATAACAATCCCAGTCAATCGAGAAGCTATTCCTTCATCAGCATATGTGGATCCAGAATCATTGAAAGCTTCTACATCAAAACAAGCAGAGATCAAAGAAAAGCTCAATATTAAAGACATGGGATGTGGTGAGTATATCTTTCATGTTGATCAACTCCCACTATCTCCTAAGGTATTTAGTCAACAAGAACAATCTACAAACAATTTGCAAGGAATTGGGTGTGAACCACCTAGTGTTGTGGCTACTAAGTCTGAATGCAAAACTCCTCTAGTGGTGCAAGCATCTCTTGATATCAATAGTTGTAAGAGTGGTTCCAACAAAGAATCTATTGAGCGTATCGCCAACCCTCTTGATAACTCTTATAGCCTTACCATTTCATCCACTCATTCCATTTCCACTCCTCTCCTGGACTTGGATCAACAACAATTACAAAAGCCCTTACTAATTGGGGATCAAAAATCAAGCTTTGAAAAGAAAAATCTAAAAGTCAAAAATAAAGAGAAGTTCTTTAGTCCAAATCAAAATCAAAAGCTATTGGACTCTGCAAAAATCAAAGTCAAGGATAAAAATCCTATGAAGCAAAAAGAGAAAGAGTTGATCTCCCCTAATATCAAAATAATTGGGGGGCAAAAGTTCTACAATTGCAAGTCAAAAAGAATACTTGTTGATCCTAAGTCTCCATCATGCCATGCTACTTTTACTTCTTTTCACAATCATAAGCCTTCATCACTCATCCACTTGTTCCACACATCCTTCCCCTTTTGGCGATACATCATGGACCTTTAATGGAGCTTCCTTGAAGAACTTTGTTATCAGGGATGCCCAAACTTCTTCAGGTGACACGCATATGGGCATGCGTAGTCCACACACTAGTAATTCTATCTCAGTTCCTTCATCAAGGAAGATAGTCACTCAAGCTACACATCATTTAGTCAAGGAACAATGCAACTACAATCACAAGGTAAAGCCTCGCACATTTGAGGTGGGTGACTTGGTTCTCAGAGAAAATCCTAAAAATCAGCAAGACAGAGAGAAGAAGGGCAAGTTCGAACCAAACTGGCTTGGTCCTTACATCTTTACAGCAGCATATGGATCTGGGGCATATCAGCTCTCAACTATAGAAGGTGAACCTTTGGAGGATCCTATCAACAGCATGCACCTTCGCAGGTTCTACACATAGCTCTTTGGAATATCCTAATTCAAAAATACAAAAAAAATCAAAAATTTCAAGAATACAAAAAAATCAAAAATTTCAAAAATACAAAAAAAATTCAAAAATACAAAAAAAAAATTATAAAACAAAAAAAATCGTTACTTGGTGAAAACCTGGCAAACAGGCGCCTTGTGACACAAAAAACATTGAAAAATCGAAAAAAGTAAAGAGAAATAATTTCGTCCAACAGTGAAAACCACTTCGGTGGCGCCCTGGGCAAGTACCATGGTGAAAACTGGGTCACCAACGCCATGCGTAGAGACATTGCTCCTCCCTCCTTCAGGATTCACTTTCATCCTTTCACTTTGCACACACTCACGACCAATTCATCCATAATAAACTTACCCATTCCTATCATGGCTTGTTATTGCTCTACCCAAGATTGGTTAGCCATTCATAATAAATCTCCCTTTTCACCTCCCTTTCCATCCATAATAAATCAGATCCTATCTGTGGCTAAGGCAAATCCTACATCTAGTGATGGGTGTGGAACTGAGAACATCACATGTTTCGAGGAGTACATTCCAGCTTCCTTCAGTCTATCCGCACACAATCTGCAATAAAGCAACATTTGTATCACAGATCCGCAATAAAGTTTCATCTTCTCTGTAATAAAGTATCAGTTTCATGGATTCAGTCAGTTTCAGATGAGACACAGCAGCAACAATGGGCTTCAACAAATCAAATCTTTCAACAGACTCAGACAACATATGGTTCAGTGCTATCTATCCTTTTTGTGAAAGTAAACATTGTGACCACAATCAAATAAGACTTATACAAGTGACAAGAGACACTAAACTTGAGAAATACAGTGAATGTTGGTGTTGAGTCTTGGTTTTCTGTTGATTTTATCTTTTGGTGACATGTCTTTTAGCTTTTTCAGGATGTCTCTGACTAGAGATTCTATCTCCAGGATGTCTTTGACTAGAAAGGCGAGGATGGGGTATCATCACCTATTTGTATTTGTTGTTTGTGGATTGTCTCTTAGTAATGCTATGACTTGTCCAAGGATATGAGGACACTGTGAGTCTAGTGTGAACTGGGGCATTCCTTGTTTGTGACTGTCTTATCTCCATGCAAATAGGTACAATGACTTTCTGGGTCGAACATATGCCTCAATTGTCATAACCTACTTGCCATAATAAAGCTCAATGATGATAACGCACAAGAAGCTCTTTCACTTTCATATCTTCTATCTTTCATCCCCCTTTCTTGATTGACTTCCATCGTCCTTCTCGAGTCCGCGTAGCCTGCTATCACATGACTGAGTATAATGACACACCAAAAACATTTGCATTTCATGTAGTTGCACCTGCATTACCACATGTTAACATTTCATACATACATATAGATATCACAACTACATCACATCCTGCACACAACACCTGTTAGCACAATTTACATTTGCATTATCATATTCATCTGAATTACATACATTAACATTTGCATTAGCATAACATATAAAACATAAAAGAACAAAAATATTACATTGCATCATGTACATATTTGAATCCACATCATAAGCATCACATAAAACATACATCATAAAACATATAGAAGCATCACATAGATATGCATGCATATAGCTACTGCAAAGATGAATCATCTCATATATATATAAAGTGTCATGATATAATGATGTCAAAATCATATGGCTACAATCTTCCGCAGGTGTCTACATCATCATGCAAAAATGGTACAATATTGATACATAGGGAGCCCTCTACGGCTATGATGAACTCCCTCCCTCAGAGCCAGCTGGCCTCGATGGAGTCTGAGCCCTAGAAGGACCCGCCCCAAGATCATCTCTCCTATCCCCTCTGTCTCCTGAGCCTAGTTGTCTCATCCTCCTCCTCCTCGATCCGTGTCGCCCTATCTGGACAGAGGAACCCACTGATCACTCCTGCCAACACTGTTGATAGTGCTAATCCTGTCCATGTCATGGTATCCCATGCCACATGTCCCACCCTCATCTCCAGTCCCGGATCCTAGAACACTCGTCTAAGGGCATCCCTGTCTCCATCTCGATCGTACGGAATCAGCTCCCCATCAATCGGTATCTGCATAATCCTGTATACATCCTCCAGGGTGACTGTCATCTCCCCCATTGGCAAATGAAATGTGCATGTCTCAGAGTTCCATCTCTCAGCCAACGCAGTCAACAATCCCATGTTCGCTCAAAACTCAGGCACATACAGAACATGTCTCAATCCCATAGCCTTGATAGCCGCTCGGTCCTCGAAGGTCAGCTCATGTCGCAATCTCTGAGTCAATGGGAATCTCTCCCATGACTCCAGCATAGGCAAATACTCCTACAGTCAAGCAAATCAATCATGTCAGTCATAGTGGCATTCCCTGTTTATCACAAAATGCTACTTTTTATCTAAATGCATATGGCATTCTATCCTAGTGACACTCACTGTTCATCACAAAATGTTGCTTCTATCCTAGTGACACTCCCTGTTCATCATAAAGTGTTGCTATTTATCCTAGTGGTACTCCCTATTCATCACAAAGTACTATGTGTTTGGCACTCCCTGTTCATCACAAAGTGCTGCTCACATTTGGCACTCCTTGTTCATCACAAAGTGCTGCTCACATTTGCACTCACTGTTCATCACAAAGTGCTGCTCACATTTGCACTCACTGTTCATCACAAAGTGCTGCTCACATTTGCACTCACTATTCATCACAAAGTGCTGCTCATATTTTAGTACTCCATGTTCATCACAAAGTACTCTATCTTGGTACTCATTGTTCATCACAAAGTGCCTTGATCCATCCTAGTCTTCCCTAGAGGGCCTGCTTGAGTGTATCCTCTCAGCAGCTTATCCAATCGACAACATATGTTCATCACAGAACTGTCGATTTGACTTAGAAGACACAAATTCACATTTTTGGACACAAACACGCTTTCCTAACATAAACGCGCATTTATTACATTACCTAGTATGCATTAATGACAACAATAAATGCAACAAAGTATGAGGAGGTTTTGTGGTACTCATCGGCTCTCCTGCCTCTGCTGGCCTCTGGAATCGGCGAACACGGTCGAATCTGTGAACCAAAGCCATCACTACTGACTGTTGTTGCTCTTTTCTCTCTCTGCACTCTAATCTCTTGGAGGTGTAGATGACAATGAGGATGTATTTTCCCTCGTGGTCTATCTTATAGACTACCCTAGCCCTAGCCCTCATCTCCCGAGTCAGTTTTCTTTATCCCATGACTTTGTCACTTTATCCGGTCAGTCCATTCTAGCCTTTCTTTCTTATCGAGAGATTGTCTGCGATCTTTGCAAACATTTTCATCCAATCTCTCGAGGGGGCATATCATTCCCATCTTGGGACAAATTTGTATCAGTTCATCTTATCTTCTTTGAAACAACGCGACAAGCCGCATTGTCTCAAAGAGGGGCAAAATGTAGACACCCAAAATTGTCATGTCTAATTAAATAAATATTTTATTTATTTAATTATCTAAGCTTAATTCTTCTATTAATTAAATAAATCTTTATTTATTTAATTAATTCATTTATCCTCTTCTAGCCTTATTTCTCATTTAAATAAATACATTTATTTATTTAAATTATCCTTTTCCTAAATTAAATAAATATTTTTATTTATTTAATTATCCCACTTCTTCTATTAATTATATAAATCTTTATTTATTTAATTAATTCATTAGTCTTTTCTACCCATGACACATGTCATTCATCTCTTAATTCATACACTACCTACCCCTTTCATTATTTTATTGTTTCTTTTACCTACCCTGTAATCATAGCCAACCTCCTTTTACACCTCTCAATCTTATCCCTCCATTTCATATAGTGTCTTCTATATAAGGAGATGCTTCCTTCATTATCAAACCCTAATCGTTCTATGCATTCTAATCATCTTTTATGCACTTGACTACACTACGATCCTACTAGCAACCACATTTTGTTCTTTGTTGAGCTCTTGTGCACATAAAATCTGAGAGCAAATATATCAAGTAAGATCAATGGAGATAGGAAGATAGGAGATCCAAACCCTATTGGACATGTGATGGTATAATCTTTGTGATTTCGTTTGATTTTCATTGTCTTAGGTAATCTTCATATGTTATGGTGGATCTTTGTTGTTGTTAGGCTAGGGTTTTATGGTTGAATTCATTTAGCCTTTCAATATCATTATTATTGTTATCCATTTTCACCATATACACCAGTGACAGCTATTTGGCATCCAAGGGAATTAAGAGCCACATTGATGCATTAGTAAAGGCATCATCTATCATTCAAAAATGCCAAAAACTAAGGGAAGCAAAGAAAATTGCAGATAAAGATGGGAAAAAGATAATTAAGCTGCAAGAAAAGACAACCAAATTGTTAAAGCTTGGTTTGTCGAAGAGTGTTGACACATCAAATAAATTCATTTGAAAAGAATCTTTCAAAAAAAGGATGGAGGACAAAATGAAGTCTGAATTAGACTTGCTTCCTCAGGATGCAACTCCTCACAACTTTCTGAATTTCATCAAACCATTGACAACTTTGTATGCGATATTAGGTGAAATAGTGGAGTCAAGTCACTCTTCCAAATATGGATTGCTAACGAAGTTGCAATTGACTTACTATAATCTAGAAGAAATTGGACTTCCATCAGATGGAGAGTGGAGCACCAACAAAAACTGACACAAAGATCTCATGAATCATAGTATGTATTGCATAGTTTTCTCTTTTTACTCTTAATTTCAAGGTTTTCTGATTTTGGCATCACTTGAAATAGCTCTATTTTATGAACAAGAAAAATGCAACTCACTCAATATTACTAATCTAGCCTATGATGTACACCTTCAAACTTGTAAATTTGTATTTTCAAATTCTCTAAGATTTTAACTTTTTTGCCTTTCTTTATTTCTAATTCCTAGGTTTTGTGCACTGCTATTCTCTATATTTAATTTGTCACACTAATACGTTTAGCCTAAAATTCCGACAGAGGTTTCCGACGGAGAAGGTATAATGTGATCAAACTTGATTTTTTTTGAAAAAATGCCCGATTTCGTCGGAATTCCGACGATAATGCAACATTTGGTTTCGACGAAGAAGGAATTGGCAATGACATTTGGGTTTTTTAAGAAAAAGTGCCCGCGTTCGTCGAAATTCCGACAACCGCATGCATTACTTAAAAAAAGAGAAAAGACCAAGTCATTTCATAAATCCCACCTCTTTACGAAATCCCACCTCTCATTCGTCCTGCCTCTGTAGCGAACATGTGGGTTTAATTGTGGCGGGGAAGATCATTGGTGTGAAACCAGCCGGTTCTGCAGCTCAGGCTGGAAGTGGCGATGGAGTATGATTCAGTGGAAGTGGAGGCGGACACTCACTATCGAATCTCTATCCATCTTCGTTGGCTTCAACCATAACTATTCATGTAAGCGTCCCTTCCCGGTCAAGCGAACGAGTGCCTACCTAAAGGCCCTCCCAAGGTATCTTAGTTCGCGTTGTCTCAGGGCATATTAGGGGATCACAATGTGGATCACAATAGGGAACATGCAGGTAGGGGTCATCCTCTGATGAACACAAAGGAGGGAGGTGGACATAGTTCCCTGTGGGTTTAATCATTGCAGGATGTAGGAATGGTTTAATCGCTGCAAGAAAAAGGTAGGGTATAATCAACAAATTCATTGTTATACATATTCAAATATTTAGATTCAAATTTTATTATATATTTATCAGATTAATTGGCAATAGCAAAGATGGTGAGAGGTTTCTGTAATATGATATGAATGATTTAAAAGAAGAATTTATTACAAGACCTAAACCGTTGAACAATCCTACAATCATGTATTATTTAAACATTGCATTTTAAATAATGAACAATATAGTTAGCCTGAAACATATAACACTACTTTCCATATTTAAAATATATCCTAATTAAGGGGATGGATGACCTAAATCTGCGTGATCGAGTGCCATTATGTAAAATATATCCTAATTATGGATGCTGGTATATATGGTACTGACAGAAAATCCCTGTTGCAGAACCGTGAGAGCAATGTGTAGTGATCGAGTGCTATTTTTTCTCGATGTTTTGGAGGGGAGCATAAGTGTACCGTTAGGAAGGTAGTATAAAATGGAAGCTGAGAGGTATAAGGTTATGAGGTGTGGGCTAGGATAAGACAGGGAGGTAAGTGATGAAGGATGTAATGGCAAAAGAGTAAGCTAGGATATGTTAGGGGTTTGGAAGGTAGGAAAGTGAATGGGGGGAGATAAAAGGATGTGAAGGATGGAATGGGGTTAGGTAGGTGAAGTAAAAGTAAGTGTGTATGAGGTTAAGGTGTAGGATATGATGTAGGAAAGTGGAGGAGGTTAAGATAGGGGATATGAAAGGTAGATGGAAGGTAATAATGATAGGAAGTGAGGTAAAGGTTATGAGGTGTGGGTTAGAAAATAGGGTGTAGGAAATGGAAGGAAGGGTCATATCACTTTGAGAGTTTTCACCAAGATGAGTAGCCTTAGTATGGACCTCAAATCTTACAAGCCATGAGGATCCACTTGTAGTAGAGGAGCATATACTTGCATCTTGGGAGCTTATTAGGAGTTTGCCTTGAATTTGGGAAATACATATAGAGGAGATAGAATATTGATCAATACACATTACCTAGCCTCATCATGCATAAATACAAGAGGTATAGACTATAGCAAGCACATATCATGAGCCAAAGGATCATATTCGAGAGTTGATTCATCTCCAATCCTCTACATTTTTAAGATCCACAAATGGGGTTGAGGATAAGTCTTGTTTACTAATTAGCTTGGACTTATGCTTTGGGTTGCATCTATATGTGAGCAAGCTAAAGGCATAATTTTCAATGCAATTTTTGAGAGGACTTGCTTCCACCTTGTGGTACTAGGAGGATAAAATGCACCAACTCACATTGGAAACCCTCTCCAGATACCATTTTGGAGTGCTTCAAAGTGTGTTCTATTTCAAAATATTTTTGATAGAGATGCATAGATGAGTTTCACAATTTACATGATAAGGTTTCATAGTGGCTCAACATGAGAGTTAGTTTTTGGAGTTCTTGTAGTTTGTAGATTACATTCAAGACAAGTTACTTGTCAATTATTTCATTAGGGGTGGAAAGCCCAAAATTTTAGTTTTCCTACACATGGCCAATCCAAATGACTTTAGGGTTGCTATGGAAGTCCCTTATGGAAAAGGAGGTACATGGGAGGAAACAAGAGGCATGAGAGAAGTTTGTAACCTTGATTAAGGGACTAAAGTGTCCATAGGCCTCCCCATCCTTCAAAGGATAATTTAGACTTACTATATGATTTACAAAGAAAAACCCAATAGTATCAATATTAGGGACAAAGGTCTTCTAGAGCATAGTAGGGGCCATAGGGTAGTCACATTTGACCATCATAGACACAAGGATATTTTAGGTATGAGAGACTATAGGGCTATCAAGCTAGGCCTTCTATGACTCAACAACCTTTTAGGGGAGAATCTAGTGTTTTTAGTAATTAGGATCTTCTAATTATGGTGGGGCCTAGCCAACATAGGGTTATATGAGAGACACATGTTATGTATATGTTAGTATTAGACAGAGAGTGCCCACAAGGTTTTAGAGTAGGTGGACACCATGCTAGGATTTCAAAGTAGATAGTTGATATGTGGGTCTTTACCCTCCCAACCACTCAACATATACCACCATGGGTCTTTACCCTCCCAAACACAAAAAGGTCAAAGGAAGATTCACTGCTGCAACACTCACTTTTTGTGACAGTCTCAAGCACTTAGGACAGTCACTCCTTTTGTGGCCATTCTTCTTCAGACAACACTCTCTAACATTAATTATGATGATAGTGTACCTCCTTAAACCTTCCACCAACACCTAACTCAATACCAAACTCTTTCCCAATCTCGCTAATGGACTAATTAACTCAATTCACTGTGAAATTATGACAGTCAATGCAAGGTTTAGGACAGTAGTAATTAGGATCTTCTAATTATTGTGGGGCCTAGCCAACATAGGGTTGTATGAGACGGGGGTAAGTTCAATAGTGATTTCTCCTCTACAACCTTTGCCAGTCTGTGTGAAAATGAGAGCTTGACAACATTCTTTCACTTTTAGCTAGCTAAATTTTTCAAGAATTTTATCTCTACATTTAATATTTCTTTTCTTGCATGAATCTATTGATTTTGAGATAACAGATCTTGCCTTCATGAATTGATCCTAGTTTATCCCTTTAACCCTGATTAATTTATTTAGAGTGTTTAGTTCCATTTTAATCCTTTCTTTTACAATTAAATATTATTAAAAAATTGTATTATTGTTCCAAATTTTGTGGATATTTAGGAGACACAAATAAAATATAAATGTAATCATTCCATATTTTTGTAGGAGATATTGGAATGAGACTAATAGGAAGAGTAGTAAACATGAGTCACAATGAGCACTTTAGAATAAATCTAAACATTATAAGGAAGAGTAGCTTGGAAAAATAGAAGCGTAATTTATTTTCCAATATGCAAGATTATTACTTGGGAAAGAATCTTGAAAGAGGATTGAAAATATTCCTTGAGCTAACATTGTCTCACTTATCCAAAATTATGAGGAAGGATTCATTAATGAAATGGTTATTAACAATATGGAGAGAATAATAATTAGGAAGAGATAGATTTCACATGCTACTAGGTGACTAGATTGGAGAGAAACTAGAGGCAAATCATTTAGCTTGGCCATGATACAAAGTCTTAGAATAGATGCCAACCTTGGTGAATGGAATGAAAATCCCAAACAATTAATGAGTGGTGAGACAAGTAAAGGCATCTATAAATTTTGTTGTGAATAAAATAAAGAAAAAATGGGACTAAAACCAAGGGAAATGCACATGGAAACGATATGATGAAAATCAAAATAAATAGTTTGAAGATAATATTAGTTACCTAAAGGATATTCCACTTGATTATTTGGTATATCATAACTATTTTGACAAACTTTGAAACCATAAGAGGTACCTTTTGCTTCTGTAGATGAGGCATTCATTCATGTTGAAGTTGTGATAGCTTATTTGCCTCTTTATAGACAACAAATTATCCATACGAATTATCATATATACTTGTAACCTCCATCCCAAACCACCTATTTCACTCTTCTTCCTTTGTGTACCTCTTTAATTATTCCATTACATCTTCTCTTACCTAAATTCAATCCAAAACATAGTGTATATAGCATCAAAAAAATTCCATATTTGATTAATATTATCCACAACATATCGAAAAGACAAATACCACACTTACTGTGTCATCAACCAAAAATAATTTACTTACATATTCAAAGAGTTCAATAATGGAGAAACATCCATGCGGTGCTCTACACATGTCCTTGAAGGTTCAAGAAATACTTATCCTCTATTGGTCCAAACTTTAAATCACTTTCCATGCATGAAAATAATTGCAACCATACACAATTTCCCACCCAATAGATTCTCTCAAACTAGTTTACTATCTTAACATAGGGTCAAGAAAAAGTGGGCCAAAATAGGAATCCAAGTGTCTTAAAAGCCTTCAAGACCATAGTGGTGAGGATTTAATTTCTTTCTTTAGTGGTATCTTTCTCTAGATTAATTAGTTGGGGATTCTATTAGGACCTTTTCCTAATTAAAAAATAATATATATAAAGATTACATCCCTAAATATTGCATTCATAATAGAATAAATTTCTGCAATATTGAGACTAAATTCATAATAGATTTATAGTGATGAATAAAGAAATATTTAAGATTATCAAAAAATTGATGTTTTCTTTCTCCCAACCATCATTGGATATTGGGTGATCTTTGAGGCATTATGTCAAATAGTTCATGTGCCTTATCTAAGCTTACATATTTTGCATGCATGTGTACCTGGGCAGTTGCACTACAACATCTATACTCACTAATCACATTTGGTTGGAGGTTTATAGATCCATTTCAAACACATCTTATGCATATCCTGCAATCATAGCATTCCATTAGATCGTGTTTCTTTGATGCATCTCACTAAATAGTTCATGCGCTTTCATGTCTATACTTCCACATTTTCCAAACATGTCAAACAGAGCATCTCCAACTGTAAGCATCTGATATTAATTGCCCTTACCTTCTGCTTTGATGGAAGCCCATACTATGTTCCAAAGCTCCCATTTTGGCATAGGTAGAGAGTACATTAGCAAATAAAACTGATCGAAATGGAAATCTATTTGTTGCATTGACGGCATTGTGAGGATGCTTATGTATTTCATCAACAACATAAAGAAGGAAAGGACATGAGAATATCTCCTCGGGGAGGTATTCTATGACCGCTGCGAGGTAGATGAGAGTTTCTTATGCCATTTTCTTTGTTCTATGCAGTCAAACGTGAGAACACTGTTTGAATTCAAATGCTAACGGTGATTGTCTTTTTAATGGAAATAGACAGGAAGGGACGTCAAGGGAAGGAATGGGCCCACAACACACCTAAGCAGTTAGAGCTTAGTGTGTTTTGTTTAAGGTTGCCCCCTTAAGACATCATAATTAATTGGCTCTTCACTCCTAAGACCTTCAAAAGTCTTTAATGGCTTCATTGAGTCCTTTTGTCTTCCAAATGTACCTGCACCAACTTGAATTCTCCTTCAATGCTTGATTGTCTGTTCACTTGGAATTGAATTGATTTTATAACTAAGAGATCACTTGAACTGTAGGCAAACACCTTCAAATGACAGGGTAGGCTTCCTTTTATACCTTATATATGTCTTGAAAGCATTTTATCCCAATGGCTTTAAATTAAAGTACTTTCTCTTCTATCTGGTATTGGTGTAGCAGAGGTTGCATTGCATCATCCTAGGATACATATTTCCACAGATACAACACAAGTTAAATGTATCCCAGGTCGATGCAAAGCAATCTCTGCTCCAGAGATCACCAAAAAATAGAGAAAGAACTTTAATTTAATGCCATCAGGATAAAAGTCTTTAATCAAGACAGATAAATGGTATGCAACTGGATCTATTTGGAATGCATTACCCAAACACCACAATCGATCAGTCACCTTTGAAAAGAAAGTGGTATGATGAAATATTTAGACATAAAATAGATGAAATGCACTCCATACTACTGCTGCACAATATTTTGGTCGATGATATTTTTAAAATAGTAAAGGAAGGTCTATGGAACAACCAAATTCTGATCATTATAAACAATGAAAATTTTAAGATCCTTTTATGATATGTAAGTTGAGAATATTTTATGAAAGGTCCCTAAATGAATACACTTTAAACTAATTTTAATATACCTTGAAGTGTGCAATATGGAAGGTTTGTATTCTTAATCTCCTGCCCATTTCTTAATTTAAAAGATGATATCTTTATTAAATATCTCCTCTATTAAATATATTTATTAACTTGATTTCTCCTTCAATTCTTGATGAATGCTTGATTGCATGTTCACTTGGAATTGAATTGATTTTATAATCAAGAGATCACTTGAATTGTAGGTAAACCCCTTCAAATGACAGGGTAGGCTTCCTTTTATACCTAATATATTTCTTGAAAGCATTTTATCGTGATGGCTTTAAATTAAAGTACTTTCTCTTCTATCTAGTATTGGTGGAGCAGAGGTTGCATTGCATTGTCCTAGGATACATATTTCCACAGATACAACACAAGTTAAATGTATCCCAGGTCGATGCAAAGCAACCTCTTCTCTAGAGATCACCAAAAAATAGAGAAAAGAACTTTAATTTAATGCCATCAGGATAAAATTCTTTAATCAAGACAGATAAAATTTGAGTCTGATTGTCATCATTTACTTTGCCAAATTCTTCACACGTAACTATTGAATCAATTTCCTACTCACAAGAATTTTATTATGTCTCAAATATAGGGAAACAGAAGGCTTCAAATAGAAAACTTGAACATGCAACTAAATCCATTGACTAACCAGAAGAACAAAATTAAGAAACGGTTTGATCATCTGAGAGATGTTGTAGACTTGCAACTCACCAGCTAAGTTTTTGTGGGTAAGAATATTTTTTGTTTTGGTTATGGTTGTGGTGTTTATAGGGAGACATTTACAAATTTATATCTATTTTCACTATTTAATGGTTTATGGGTTTGTAATGGTAATTTAATGTTCTTTCATATTTTTGTATATATTCTTTATAATAGCCTATTATATTGATTTGTTCTATTATGCATAATGGTGTGGGTCAGACGACTTTGTCGTCGGTGCATGAAAGCATTGAACAAGTTCTACTTTTAAAAATTACATGAAACATTTTTAATTTATTTGATTCAGTGTTATTTGCAAAAAATTATTAGCAATGATGTTTCCTTTCTCCAAGAATTGTCAAGGATCTTTCCATCAGATAATATGTAACATCGAATGACTAAATCTTTTCAGTACAAATGCTTATTTTATTTAATTATTATCTGAGCGTGAATTAAAATTTATATCTGTACGGAAGCAGAACATACAAGTTGAAGAGTCATGTGCAAGCAAATTTCCTAAAAGAAAGCAAGTAGGCATTATCTTGAATGACACGAAAACAAGCTCATCAGCTACCTAGAAGAGAGCAATTGGAGAATGGCAGAGGAAAGTGTTTAAGGGTGATAAATAGATAGATAGTATGCAATACAAACAAACAATGTCTGGAGTGTCTGATGTGATGTCTCTAATTTATGTCCGGAGGGACTAACTAGTTTTGGAGTTCCTGTGAAACCTATTGGGCCATGCTTGGAGGAAATCAATGTGTTCATGCAAGGAGCACCTTTTTTCTATTATGAGAATGATACTTTTGCACCGAGGGATATTTGGAAGTAAATATCCAAAAATTTCTATAGTGTGGAACCAGAGTTGGTAGACTCGAAGTAATTTTCAGCTTTCAGAAGACCAAGAGGTTATGTACACAATCTCCCAATAGAAGGGAAATTTCAAGCATTACCTCTCCCCCCCATGACTATTCAGGAAGCACTTCCTCAGACAAAGGACTATTGGCCTCCATGGGATCAAAGAAAAAAATTGAAGCATAGACTCTAGACGATGTGGTGGTGTCCTTCGTGAAGAACTCTGCACTATAATTGAAAATTCACGAGGGAAACTACAAGATAGTGAAGAGAAATACAATCTTGAAAAGTGGGAAGAATGGATCTTGGTTTGGGTGGGGCCAAGTCAAGTGGCTCCTCTAGAGGTTGAGGAGATAGAAATCATATTAGGATTTGAAAAAGATCACACTCGTGGAACTTCGTGTGCGAGTGATCGATTGTGGTGTTTGGGTAATGCATTCCAAATGGGTAATGTCTTGATTAAAGACTTTTATCCTGATGGCATGCAACTGTATCTATTTGGAATGCATTACCCAAACACCGCAATCGATCACTCGCACATGAAGTTCCACGAGTGTGATCTTTTTCAAATCCTAATATGATTTCTATCTTGTCAACCTCTAGAGGAGCCACCTGACTTGGCCCCACCCAAACCAAGATCCATTCTTCCCACTTTTAAAGATTGTATTTCTCTTCACTATCTTGCAGTTTCCCTCATGAATTTTCAATTATAGTGTAGAGTTCTTCATGAAGGACACCACCACATCGTCTAGAGTCTATGCTTTAATTTTTTTCTTTGATCCCATGGAGGCCAATAGTCCTTTGTTTGAGGAAGTGCTTCCTGAATAGTCATGGGGGGGAGAGGTAATTCTTGAAATCACTCTTCTATTGGGAGATTGTGTACATAACCTCTTGGTCTTCTGAAAGCTGACAATTATACTTCGAGTCTGCCAACTCTTGTTCCACACTTTGAAATTTTTGGATATTGACTTCCAAATATCCTTCGGTGCAAAACCATCATTCTCATAATAGAAAAAAGGTGCTCCTTGCATGAACACATTGATTTCCTCCAAAGCGTTGCCCAATAGGTTTTGTAGGAACTTTAAAACCAGTTAGTTCCTCCAGATATAAATTAGAGACATCACATCAGACACTCTAGACATTGTTTGTTTGTATTGCATACTCTCTATCTATTTATCACCCTTTAACACTTTCCTCTTCTTTTCTCCAATTTCTCTCTTCTAGGTAGCTGATGAGCTTGTTTCTATGTCATTCAAGATAATGCCTGCTTGCTTTCTTTTAGGAAATTTTCTTGCACATGACTCTAAAGCTTGTATGTTCTGCTTCCGTATAGATATAAATTTTAATTCACACTCAGATAATAATTAAATTAAATAAGCATTTGTAAAGAAAAAATTTAGTCATTCGATGTTACATATTATCTGACGGAAAGATCCTAGACAATTCTTGGAGAAAGGAAACATCATTGATAATCATTTTTTGCAAATAACACTAAATCAAATAAATTAAAATGTTTAATGCAATTTTTAAAAATAGAACTCGTTCAGTGCTTTCATTCACCAACGGCAAAGCCGTTTGACCCACATCATCTCTCGCCATCGGAATTCTGACGACAACTAATGGAACGTCCGACAAGTATGCTGTATATCCGACGTCACTGCCATGTCAGACAGTCATCGAGGAGTAATCATAACATCCGTCGGAAATCCGACGGAAATGGCATCATCGGAAATCCTGACGATGAGTTTTCGATGGTAAAGTTTGTCGAAAGCTCGACGTTTGGTTGTCGCAAATCCAACAATTAGCCATCGGAAATTAGGCCCAAATGTACTAGTGTCATGGCTTGAATTAAGTTTTAAGTTTGAACTCTATTTTTTGAATAGGATGAGGAGACATGTAGCAGTTGCTAAATTCCTAATCCGACTTATGATGGTCATAGACACCTTCAACCTTGTAAAATTGTATTGAGTTTGTGATACTGATGGGACAATGGATTCAGTGTCTTGGTAATTGATTTTGATGTTGAGTCTTCACATGTTGCAAATAGACCTGAAGTTGTTGTTGTTCCCTTGTTTCGATAAAAGGGAATTCAGGGTCATTTACAAAGGGTTTTGAAATTTTGTATTGGCTTTTGCATAGAGAATCACATAGAGTTGTGTATTAAATGAATTGTATCATATGGCTATATTTTGAAAGATTAATGAAAATCTCAACATGTCTGAATAAACATCACTCTATCAATAAACACATTACGCTCTTTTATTCTGTTATTTTCTATCTTAAATTAGAAAGTTGAAAAATGCAATTGCAAATCAATATTAAATTTTAATTGTAAAAAGTTGACAGACACATAAAATATCATCAAGTTATCAACCACAATAATATTTTTTTGTAATATGAATGATGAGATACAGTAATAAGATTAATAAATACCTAGGAACTGCTAGTGCTAAATCTCTTAAATTGTCATTCCTCCTCAACAAATTCAGAGCTTCCTTGATTCTTGTCTGTGTTTTCTTCACTCTGAGTTTGCATACCTCTGTTGAACTGCATCTCAATGCTACTAGTAGGTCTAGTACATGAGTCAATTGTCTCACTGCCAATTTGGTTTGAAGTGTTTCCCGAACCTCTTCTTTCACATTTGGACCTCCAAATTTTCAGTGCCCTATCATAAGGAAAAGTGTGGACATCATACCTAGATGTATAGAGCCTCAAGAAATATTCCAAATTCTTGTCTAGTTTATTTCTTACCTTTGATTTTAGGAACCCAAAAGCACTGAAAAACTCTCTCATCCTCCACCAAACCCAATATCATGGTAAGACATAAATCAACAAGCTTGAGATATTTTGATATTGAATCACACATCACTTTGCTTCGACATAGATTTGTCCAAAGCCATGTTACTGATCCATCTTCGTGGGGGTTCTCCATTACGTCATATTATTCCCTCATAGTGTATGCAAAATGAGTCGAATGCTCTCTAACAAGAGTTTCGTTTAAAATTCCATGTATAGTTACTCCATTGAATTATTTGGATTTGCAAAATTGAATTATCAAAGTGAGTAGCTTAGATCCAAAATCAGTTGAACTCTTGAGGTTCTAATATTGAGGAAACACAATAGACATGGCTTCAAGTAGTTTCTCAGGAGGGAATCTACTTCTAATATGTGAGGAAAGATCATAGGCAATTTTCTTCACAGAAGCAGTTACAGACTCAACAATCTTTCTAAATTGTTCCCTTGTAACTCTTGCTCTAAGTCGCTTCTTGGGGCGCTTTCCTAGTTCCTCGGGCTCAACTGTGGCAAATAAATGTATTAGTATATCAACTCTACGTACACTGGCACATAACTCACCATTAGCATCCATCTGTAAAACTTTATCAGGATTGTTCAAATATGTGAGTGTCCGCCACTTAGCAAATTTTTCATTAGATAAGGTTGGTTGAGATCCATAGAGATTATCGAGGGTGAGGCATGTCATCTTTCGCAACTTAGCATATTCTGCAATATACATATCTCTTTGTTGGGTTTTTTTTCGTAATATTCCTTATTTCCTCTATCATAGGGAGAAGAGCTGCTAAAGTTAAGAGTGTCTCTATATTACTTAACCTCTGAATCAAGTTAGGAAATTTTGATTGCTCTAATTCATCATGATTTGTGTGAAATACTCCAATCAAGGATGGATATTCTGAAAAAAATCGATACGCTGGTCCATCCAAAGAGATCCATCTGGTATCATTATCCTTAAGAAGCTTGTTCCCATTGGTTATTCCATCAGCAAAGTGTTGAAATTCCATAAATTGTTTGGGATTTCAACAGAAGTGTGAGTAGAGCTCTCTGATTAAATGTTCATTTTTTTTACTGGAGCATGCTTGCTCACAATTCCAAAAGCTAGATTCATTATGTAGGCCATGTAGTGAATGTCAGTAATGTAGGGTGCACAAGAACTTTCCATATTTGTGCAAAGACCATTCCTGTGACCTTGCATTACTAAAGCTCCATCCACTCCAACACACACCAACTTTTTGGCAATCGTCATGTCATCCATACCTACATATTCAATTAAACAACTCTTTACTAGCTGTTAAAATAAATTTTTCACTATTGCATTATCCTTCATTTTAGCAATAGATAGTAGATGAGGTTGGCGGGCATTATTCTATACAATATAAACATGCATGAATACCCACAAAGTATTATATACTATTGTAACTTTGTCTAAAGACAACGCAATAAATTTTGACTCTCTTATTTTTTCCTTTCCATCTTCTTTTTCAACCTCAACAAGACAACTTTCCCATTCCCATCCACTGTTTACTGACTAGTGACTATTAGGATAGTTAGGAACTTTCAAAAAGTGTAATAAACCACTCATTGATGGGTAGTCTGACATAGAACACCCTCTGCTTAAAATATAAAAAACAACACTTAATTGAACAACTGTTCCCAGTTCTTCTATTTGCAATGTTTTTCCAAGAATAACTTCAATAGAACCTTTAACTTCAGTAAGCTTCATTTGTATTCTCTCCTGAAAATAAAATTCTTCAGCATTCCTCACATGCTTACATTCCTCCTTTGTTTTCCATCTTATCACTAATTTTTCAACTCCATCTATCATTTTTTTTTGTAAACTTTACCCATATGGTTTTCTATGGTGTCAATTTTTAGCTGCAACCTCTTTTCCTTTTATATTTCCAAGTGCAAATTTTACACCTGCATTCCATTCAAGGCTCGCCTTCACTTGGATTCTCCACTAGTTCAATGAATGGATACTTTGACACCCAATTAATTTGAAAATTCCTCACTAACATATCCCACTCCCGATCTTTTTTTTTATTTGGCTTTTATTTTCCCCTTCCATGCATTATCATTTGTAGCATTATCACCCAGGTCAATTATATCATTTCAGCTAACCTGGGTATCTACTAGAAAATCTTTTTCAAGTTCATCGTGATCTAAGATATCAAGTTTGCCACCTTGTTCAATATGCGATGTAGGTTGTGAATCTTGTACTTGTACTTGTGATGATGTACCTTCCTGATTTTCATCACATTCTTTGCCAATACCAAAGTACGATGACAACATTCTGCATTTTGTTGGCCTCTCTTGGCCTTCCCCACATGCAAGATTGCTACCCCTCTTCTTGTTTGAAATCTCCAACGAAATAAAGGATGCAAAAAAAAAAAATCAACTTTTTGATAAGTAATAATAGACTATATGATTCATTGGCCCTATGACCTACAATCTAGATGTTTGAGGTCTCCCGGGTGACCACTAACAGGTACCCACTGAATAAGAATGAACTCAACAGTGAAAACTAAAAGAGATGAATTTAGAATAATATTATAACACTTCAAAAATATGATCACTTACCTTTAGGTCACTAGCACTCGCCAATGTAGTCAGCAGCAATGGTTGTTCTTGGTCTGAAACTTCGCTAGTGATCCGAATTGAGAGCACAGAACCGACCAAATTTTGTAGAGATAAATATAATCTTTGACTATATTTATACCAATCCTTATTTGGTGAATTCGGTGGGAATTTATATGGTATACAAATATTTGACGAATCACGGTTAACTATAACACGCCTTATGTAATTTTCGAGGCAATTATGATCCTTCCAATTAATTGGCAATTATAATAGAGTTGGCAAAAATTGGGGTGAATTGAGACATGCTTTCAGAAAATGCCAGGCCAATTGGGTCCTCCTGGCCAATAATTTTTTTTATGGCTATTGGCAAATTATGGCCATCTATTAAGACAACCTCAGAAAGTGTAGGCGAAAATATTGAATTTACCGTGTGGAAAATTTAGATTCTATTGGCAAAATTAGAGATACAATTAATTACATAAAACAATGGGTGATTATGTTGTGCATTTCATGAATATTTATAAAGTCTGGGCGACATGTCCACCCCCAATCGGTACAATATATTCACTATTTTCCAGGTCACCAACATGAAATATTCGCCATTGGCGAATATTCGCCACTAAAGTAAACCCTGTTCTCCACCGAAAACAACCTCCTCATCTAGGCATCAACCTCCTCCAACCCACATAGACAAACAACCTCAAAATTGATTCTAAGTTAGCCATCCTCAAATTCTTGCTTCAATGCAACTCAAAGGCCAAACAATTCTTTAAATATAGACATCGAAGGATCTAGAAATGAACCTAATCCCAAAAAATTAAATATATTTTGAATCCAATCTCCTATCTTATTGCAAAGAAGGAATCAAATCTCACAAGATAGATATTTTTTGTTAGTAGAGACCATGAGTTTCTCAAGAGGCCCTGCACTTTCCATCCTCTCTCTAGATTAATCAATTTCAACATCCTTTTTCACGGTCTCCTTGAGATCCGCGAGCATGTCCTCCTTTGCCAGGTAATTTTGTCCCTCTCCAGATTGACCCCCAAGTTCACCACCCTATCTGCTAGTCAGTAGCTTCTCTGTACATGTGAGAAAAAGATATAGTCTCCAATTGATATGCCATATCTAAAATAACATCAAGCCATTTCTTTAATTTCCAGTTCATTGTATCTCCTTTATTAACAACAATAATGCAAATCATGGAATCTCCTTTGATATCAATTTGTTTGAAGCCTTTTGTGATACAAAACTCAAGACCTCTAGCCAATGCCTCAAATTCCACTTCATTATTCATATAAATACCAACATTCCTAGCCAATGCCGAAACGCAAATCCCTTTGTCATTTTGGAATACACAGTCTACCCCTACTCACCTGAGGTTGCCTTTAGCTGCCCCATCGAAATTCACTTGCAATCTCCCAACCTCAGAAGCTTTCCATTTAACTTTATCTCTAGAATTTCCCCTATTTGGAGCCAACTGGGGAGGGGGCTTCAAGTAATTCCATCTCTTTTGTATCTCAACATCCCATTAAGAGAAATAACTCATTTTTTTATTTTTTTGATTCAAATTATCAACTTCCCAGATCGCCTCCTCAATCTTCATAGTTAACTCCCGCACTGAGAGAGATTTGTCTTGAAAGATTCTCCTATTTCTCAATGATGAAGCTAAAATCCTTTATAACTAAGGTAATATATATTATATCGTATTATAATTTATAATATTTTTGATTAAGGTAAAAGCAGGTTTTGAAGGGGCCCTGAAACCCTTTACAATAGATCCTTATGAGATAAAAGCATTTAAGAAACCAAAAGGAACTAACAAGAGAAAAACCAGCATAACAACAAGAAAAGACCAGCTAAAAGCCCCAAAAAGCCAACGAAAACCAGCCAGACCAAACATAACACAAAAAAGGAACTAATTTATGTTTTTCAGGGCATTAGCCAAGTTGCTGCTAATCCCATACAAATCTTTGATATTATCTCTAAGATTAGGGATTTCCTTAGCAGATGTCACAACTACTTTCTTCACACTCACCCTAGTTCTCTTAGTTGCTCCACCAGGTGTTGCCTCCCCGCTCCCAGTCTCAATAGCATCATCATCAATTTTGAGGTCCACCACCGGTTTGGGAGAACTGGAACTTTCAAGGATCTTAGAAATATCCTCTAGGTTCTTGGTAACAGCAGACAAGATATTTGGGATCATTCCCAACAGGTTTTTCATTGCCACTTTACCTTCTTCCAAAAAGTCAGTCTTAGCTGCCATCTTTTTGGATTTTTCCTCCATGTCCTGCTTCCATTGCTTCTGGTTCTTGTCATCTTCCTTCCTTTTCTCATCCATTTGCTTCCCATTTTTTTCCAAATTCTTCACAACTTCATTAGTCCATCTATCAAACCCCAATCTAGCCTCGGTAAGGTTTTTGAGGTTATCCAGGAATAACCCTTCTCTAGCAAGTTCCTTATCCTTACCCAGATTATCCTTAGTCGTATCCTTCTCAGGTTCCTTATTCTTCTCCCTCTCATAATCAATTTCTTTTTCCTTATTAACCTTATCATCCTTCTCCACCATAGGTTGGCTGTTGTCATTGCCTAAGCTAGCACTTTGAATAGGACTATCATGGTCAGACACGTCCTCAGCTTCATCTTTCTCTGCACCCACATCCTCATCTTTCCAACTTTCCTCACTTCCTAACTCTTCTGTTTCCATTTCATTGCCATCTTTTACAGTTTCCTTTGTGTTATTTTTGTCATCTTGGGTTTTCATCCCAGTTGCGCTCTTGCTTTTTTTGCTTTGAATCGGCTCTTCCTAGCTAGGTCCGCCTTCCTCCAGCTTTCTCTTGCCTTTCCCTGGAGAAGCCGACAACCTCTTGTTTTCCTGAATGGCAAGGATTTTGCAGTGCTCATAAATGAGCAGAATGAGGCCACAATGAAGCACCGGGTTCGAGCGGTTCTTGCTCTATTTGTTGAGGGACCTCGACAAAGACCTGAAGAGATAGTAGGGTAGGGAAACCCTTTTTTCATGCCTAAAGTGGTCTAATAGCACAAAGTGGTATGTAGGGGCCCTAGTAAAATGACCCTCAACAGTTATGTATTCCATGATTGCATTCAACACCCAGCCCCAAATTTTCTTGATGTTGGAGGCATCATAATAACCCTTGTGGCTTTACCAATTTTAGCCCTCTCCTTTTCCTTACGCGGAAAAAGTTTAACCGCATTATTGGAAACTTTAAGATCTCTAAAGAAATTGAGCCCTAAGTGGGGCATACCTGTTATAGTCGCAATGAGGCTCGCGTCCAATTTGAACCTCACACCATGGATTTTAAAAGACCCATTGCTCCAATTTTTCAGTTATTTTGGAAACTGCAAGATTAACCCTACCTTTATCGTAATCAACCAGCTTCTCCATAAAATTCGTCAGGGACCCTTTTTCCATCTTCATCCAAACTTTTGGCATTTCCTTCCATCTGGAAATGTTGTCGGGTTCCTCCCTCCTAAGATCCCCTCCCATATTTAGTTTCAGAATGTTGCCTCTGTTCTTCTGCGAGCTCAAAGCTTTCTTCTCGTTGTCTCTCAGAATTTTGAAAATGATAACCCACAAAGTGTGCAGAGTGTTAATATCTTTGATTGCAACTCTGCCACTTTGCCTAGTAATCATTACCCTTCTATAAATGCATAAATTACTCATTTCAACTATCATGATTATGTGGTCCTTCTTTCCCCATGAATCTATCCTTTCTTAGGAGCCCTTTAATACTAAAATTAATATTATCTTCCCTGTACCAAATAGTTTGAGCTTTGGAGTTAACACCTAGGTTCGCCAAGCCATCCACAACCAAATTTTTTTCTCTAAAGGCATGTTCAATTATGATGACTTTAAAAATTGCAATAATTTCTCTTGCTTTCAAAATTATGTTTTCAATAGACCACGATGGCTCGGTTTCCCCCTTAAAGCATTTGATAATGTAGCGTCCTAAAATTGCGACACTTGCAATTTCGACTGCATTTCGGTCTTCACGATGGCGACGTAACACGCAACCTGAATGGAGACCCCGAAACCTGATTACGACACTAAAAACTGCATTTTCTAGCACCCTGGCTTGAACCTCCTTGCACCCTGTTGTCCCGGGAGGTGGGACCAGAGCGCCCAGCGCCCTGGTCCCTGGGTCCTATTTTGGGCCCGATTTCCTAAGGGGTCTTGGGTCTTTTTGTTTGCAAATTGGAAATTAAACTTTCCTGGTCGGCCTAAGGTCGGGAAAATCAGTCTATCAACCCTAAATGACAAGTATATAAACTACATTTTTCTCTCTCATTTGGCATGAAGAGGATATGTATACAAGCGTGGAAACTATACTCAAACATTCAAGCATTCAAACATTCAAGCATTCAAGCATTCCTTCTAAGTCTCCATTCAAGGCTAAGTGTTGCATTCAAGACAAGGATTCAACCATTGAAGAGGAGATCACATACAACATACTACAACAACATACAACATCTATACCTTCGCACATAAGGATACAAACATCCTTAGAACAAGGTATTAGTACTTGTTTTACAGTCATTTACATTTACAGCACTTGCTCATTTCTTGGTTAATTCCAAAACCGGGGTTTGACCTAAAGGCAAACCCCTAATCCCTAACCCCCCAATCGTCTTCGCTTTTCTGTGTGTAGGTTGCAGGTACGCGGCTGAAATTGAAGATCTGGAATCCTTGTGCAAAGACGAACAGATCCCCCTTCGTTTCGCGGATTTTTCGGAGGACCGTGGCGGTCGGGCGCCATCGTCCCGGCAACTTTTGCTCAAATTTGCAGGACAGCGCTGTATCGACATTTTACTGCTAATTCCAGGTCCGCAGCTTCATACTGTATCCCTATCTCAGTTTATAAGCGAATCTTGGTCATTTTCTATGCATTCCTAGCTTAATTCTTCTATGCACATTCTTTACAAAAGAGGGTAGCCTTGCTGTCTTAACCCTTGAAACTCATTTAGCATCCAATCTTGCATTGTGTGGGATTGGATCTTGTGGGTTTCAACCCCTCTTTTGAATGTAAAGTCTCTCCCCTAAGTGAAAACCATCAACCCTAGCGAACCTCCCTTCTCTCTCCTCGGAGTTGGAAGAGGGGAGAGCAACTAGGGTTCGATCGCGATTTTTCGCTTTACAGATAATATTTAGAGAGTCTCCCTCCAGCCATAAGTTATCATGATTTAGGTTCTTAGAAATAATCAGAGTATTCAGAGCAGCTGAAGCTTCAACATAATGACTGGTTTGACTACCCAGAGGGCTAGCAACCGCCACTAGGCAACTTCTAGCAAAATTCCTTACTATGCCCCCATAACCAGCTTTACCCGGATTCCCCTTCGACGCCCCATCAAAGTTGGCCTTTATCCATCCTTGAAGAGGAAAGCACCACACCAGACCTTCCCTACCCTTCTCCTTCCTGGATTTGGTTGAAGAAAGGTTCCACCTATCATTAAAGTCTTCTTTAGTTGCTAGACCATGATCAGTACCATTGAGACATTCAAATATACTTTTGTATATTTTATCCACCACAAATTCAGGATTAACAATTTTATCCCTAGAAATCCTATTATTGTGCTCCTTCCAGATGTTCCAGATAACATTAAGGAAAGTGAGTTTCCAAAGCTCCACAATCTTAGGGTTAGGGTTAGGATAGTACCATTGCTGCCAGGACTCCCCTAGAGAGTTCAGAAAAATCCAACTCAGTTTCCACCTACTAAAAATAATTTTCCAAATTTCCTAGCTGAAAGTACACTGGTGGAGAATATGGCAAGTTGACTCTTCTTCCCTGCAACAAAGAGAACACCTGTTAGGAAAAACAAATCCACACTTTTGGAGGTTGTCCAAAGTCAACACCTTGTTTTGGATAAAGATCCAAAAAAAGATATTAACTTTAGGAATTAACTTCTTATTCCAAACTTTAGCCCAAATAGGAATATATACCATAACATTATTGTGGATAGCCACCGCCGAAGATACATAATAGTTCCCATCCAAGGTTTCCCTCCAAATCAAACTATACTCTTTGTTGTCCCTCAAAATTTTAGAAGAAAGAAATATATCAAGAAACTTTAAACCCGGACAATGTTGGCTGAACTCAATCCAATTCCCATTTCTCCAATAGTCTCTGACCAAACCCCCATGCCTATTTTTGAACCAATCTTTCCATTCATAAAGGATTGGAATTTCCTCCAAAGGTTTTTCCATAAGCCACCTTTCTTCCCAAAATCTTATACTTCTACCATTCCCCAAATTCCACATTCTGCCAGTAGTAGCCCAACTTTTAGCCGATTGAACTGCATTCCAAATTGCAGAGCCATCAACTGTAAAATATTTATCCATAAATTCTTCCTCAGAGGGTTGCATATGAAGATATTTTTTTATGCAGATGAAAATCCACTCTCTTTCCTCCCCTTTCAATCTCCAGATTTGTTTTGCTAATAAGGCATTATTCATAGAGCTAATATTCCTTAAACCCAACCCCCCAGAGGCCTTGGGAGAGCATATTTTATTCGAAGCTATAAGGGGAATTCTATTATTGTCTTCCACTCCCGACCAGAGAAATTTTATTGGGATTCTTTCAATTGCCTCCGCAAACTTTCTAGGGATTTTAAACAGGCTAAGAGCATAAATAGGCAAATTTTGGAGTGTAGCTTTGAGCAGCGTAACCTTGCCAGCTTGACTTAAGATAGCCCCTTTCTAACCTACCAGTTTAGAGTTGAATCTATCAACCAACTTAATCCAGAAATTATCCGCAAGCTTAATACAAAGGGGAAGCCCTAGATAAGTAGAGGGAAATCCAGCAATTTTACATCCAATAATTCTTTCAATCCTTAATTGTCTTTGAACAGGGGTATTGATGAAGAACAGCGAGCTCTTGTCCCAATTAATTTTTTGACCAGAAGAAGATTCATAAATATCCATAACCTTATTCATATTCTTTGCTTCCCTAATTGTTGCTTCCCCCATGGTGATCGAATCATCAACAAATTGTTTATGAGTACAAGTAATATTGGATGAAGAAGGTTTCAGACCTCTGAGATTACCTTCTTCCACATTTTAAAAATAAACCTGCCCAAACTTTCAGCTAAAATAGTAAACAAGATAGGGGATATGGGATCCCCCTGTCTTAGACCTCTAGTGCTTTTGAAGAAACTGGAAGGAGAAACATTGACAATAACAACAGATGAGGAAGTTTCCATCAATTGAGAGCAGAGCTGGATAATTTTTTCTCCAAATCCAAAAGCTTTCATAATCCTACAAAGAAACTGCCAATTCACTCTATCATAGGCTTTAGACATATCTAACTTAAGAAAAAAGCATTGGGTTTTAGCAGCCGTTAGAGAATGAATATTTTCATGAACTAAAATAATGGAATCCAGAATCTGTCTACCAAGGACAAAACCATTTTACTGAGCAGAGATAATTCTTGGAAGAATATCCATCAATCTAGAGGTGAGAACCTTAGACAGAATCTTGTAAACAAAATTACAAAGACTAATAGGTCTAAACTTATTGAGATAGTCAGCTCTAGAAATCTTCGGAATTAGAACAATGAAGGTCGCATTCAATTCTTTTAACAACCTTCTAGAACCAAAGAACTCTTTAACTCCTTTACATGTATCATTCTCCACAATATGCCAAAAGGAATGGAAAAAGAACATTGGAAAACCATCCGGACCAGGAGACTTATCACCTTGAAAAGAGACCACTGCCTTTTTGATTTCCTGACTAGAAGGTATTCGAGAAAGATATTTGTTGTCTTCCTCAGTTAAGGTAGAAGGAATAGCCTACAAAAGGAGGTTTTGATTACTGACATCAAGGTCATCCACTTCTCCCAAAAGGTTGCTAAAATAATCAAGAACTTCCTTTCTTATTTCCTTATCATCCATTAAAATCCTCCTATTACAGGATAACCTGGAAATCCTATTTGTTGCCCTGTGCTTTAGAGCAGTTAAGTGAAAAAACCGGGTATTTTTATCACCTTCCTTCAAATACAAGGCTCTAGATCTTTGTCTCCAGAAAGTCTCTTCATTAGAAATAATAGTGTGGTATTTAGACAACAAATCGTTTTCCACGGATCTCAAATCTTCTGAAAGTCCGTCCTCTTGGATTTTATCTTGAACTTCTTTTATTTCAGTTTTAATTTTGGCTTTACTTTTGAAAATATCCTCAAAAGTCTCTTTGTTCCAAATTTTGATTTTAGCCTTTATGATATTGAGCTTTTTGGCTATTCTAAATAAAGTCGTTCCCTCAACCTCAAAACTCCACCAATCAGCCACACAAACTTCCAGAGACGAATGGGATAACCAGGCTTTTTCAAATCTAATATTGATGTATATTATTTTAAGATGTTTATTATAAAAATACAAATTTATTTAGAATATTTGGAAATTGTATGATATAATTGTTTCTAAGTTTATAATATTTTAATATGAATCTATAAAATAGTATCTATTTTCTTATATGAATTTAAAAACTTAGTCAATTTATTTTTTTAAATATTTTTAATAAGATTGTCTTAAATATCAATTTAGAAACTTGGACATCATAATTGAAATTTGAAATGATAGGATATCATTGTTTCTAATTTTTAAAATATTTTAATATGAATTTTTAGAATTATAAACAAAAACTTGGAGTATGAATCTAGAAACTTAGTAAATTTAAGATTTTTGCATATATTACTAATTTATCATTGTTTTCTAATTTTTTACATTCTTTTTGTCCATATAAGATACCCATATGTGATATGAATAATGAAAGGATAAAGATTTTCTTTTCTTGTCACGTCTTATCATTGATTTTATTAAACTAATCTTAAGTATAAACAATGAGAAAAAATATGAGATTTAAAAAAAAAAATTGTCATTTTTATTTTGAATTTTTTTTTAAAAATTAAACTTTATGCAACAAGGGACCACTTGTCCAAAAAAGTTATCCTGGAAGGTTTCCACCATATCCAAATTTTTGAAGTGGAGAAAACAAATATGAGGGAAGCTTCCTCATAGACAGCTTAAAGTGTGAAAACCCTTCTTAATTGCCTAGTGAAATCAATGTTTGAAAACCCTTAGGTGTTTCACTAGTAGGTATCTCCCCTATGATCTCTAATCACATTTAGATATTAATGTTTAAAATCATTTCATATTTATATTACAATAAATAAATAAAAGTTGGGCGGAAGACACGAAGGTGTTGGTGGCTTTATCTATGCAATGATGTATACGAGATCTAACAAGTTGTAAGTATATCTAGGTGCAAAATAGATCAAGTAAGCAATATTAAAATAATATGAAAAAGATTTTTAGATATTCATCTTGTTTTTATTATATGGTTTGATATTAAAGAAAATTAAATGCAAATTAATTTTTTTTAAGGATTCATATATCAAAGTTTGTTTGTGGGACAATTTTTTCAGTTTAGATATGTTAATTAAATTAGCAATTGTTTTCATTTCAAATACATCAACATAACATTAAATACCTCAACAACTTGGAAAGTGCGTTGTGGACGACAAGGATTGGAAATTTGTTTGTGTGTGTTATTATATTGTGATAAATAAGCTCTTCATTTATTCCACCAACTTTCTGTGTTTCTTATTGCAGAGCCAATAAAATCATTGCTTTTATAAGCATGATGAACAAAGATTTAATTAATAATACAAGTTTTAGCATGTAAATTATTTGTTTTTATTATATTAATTAGGGGAAGGATTACAATTTTACTTTGTTTAACAATTTTAAAATTTCCAATGTGAGATATCATATGTTAAAATTTACGTAATATAAAAATATAAACTTTTTTGGAAATGAAATTAAATTTTATAATTTAAGTCTTATGTTGACTTTTTAAAATTAAAATCAAAAGTTTAATAAAATTAGAATTTATAAATTATTTTATTTTTAATTAAAATATTAATATAAATTTATGTTATGTTTTTTGTTATTCATACTAATTGTATGAATATTGATCTTATTAAATGAATATTTGTAATCGATGTACATAAAGAAATTAGATGTTAATGTCTAAATTATAATAAGTAATAATAATTTAAAGAATATATATCACAATATGGTAAATTGATGGGACTCTATGTAGTTTTTCTTTTAATCCATCCCAAAATACCACTCCATAATCCAATCGTTTCTTCTAAAATAGTATGGTTTTCATGGTAATCCAATATCCTTCTAGGAAGCTGCCAATTTCCCAATAATCATCACCCATTACTTAACATTATCGTGCCTTAAATTAATTTATTAAACTAGATAACCATGTTTATTCATAGTACAATTGATAGCGGCTATATTCAAGCCCCAATTCTTACTTCCTTTCTAGTCCTCAACCCTAGATGGGGATTTACTTGTCTAGGGTGCGATGACACCACCTCCATAATTAGGCCCAAGTTTCAAGGACATCCATCCAAACCACCCTTGGGGCTCACCTAATTCGGGATGGATTTACTTTGCCTCTCCCTAGCAACACTACACCACACCTATCGTTATGGGTAGGCAATAGAAATAGTTAAGTAATTGGGTTGTGATTACACTAACTTCTAATGTATTATGAATATATATGAAATTAAGTATGAATGACATACATATTGCAATCTAAAAGGGCCTAAAATTTAAGGTAATGGTTAGTGGCATAAATCACGAGAATGCATAAAAAATATTCAAATAAACATCATCAACACCATTATACCTAAACTTTGTGCTCCTTCCTCTGATTGAACCTTTGGTGAAGTGAAGAATGCACCCCTTCCTCACTTGATTGGATTGGCTCTTTGATATGATTATGGATTGCTCTCCACTACACAACAAGGAGAGGGGATTGGATAAATGAATGAATGTGGTTGATAATATTTCGCTAAGTGTGGGGTGATTTGGGCATAATAAGGGTGTAATAGATGATTTCTAGAGCTCAAATGGACAGCATAAGCTTACTTGGATGATGGATATGGAAATGAGGGGAGGAGACCCCAATTAATAGATTGGAGGAGGTCCAAATGAAGGGACAAGATTGATTTGAAATGGAGGGTGGAGATTGAAAGAAGGTGGGAGAGGATTGAGAGGACAAGGTGTGGGATTCAAGAGATTTGCCATAAAGGCATTTCTTGTCTCCACACACCTCAAGTAAATGGGGAAGAGGTCCCCAAGTACATTAGAAGAAATAAAAAATGAATTTAAAATTCCTTGGTGGAGGACAAAGTAATTAAAAATTCTTAAATAACGGATTGTGTGGGAAGAATAAAGGGATAAAGGAATTAAAAATTCCTTAGAAAGAGAGGGCATGGGGATGTGCAAAGGATTCGAAATCCTTTGGCATGACCAAAGTTGGTGCATTTAAGGTTTGGAAGGTGGAGGGAGACAAACCATTAATGGCAAAGAGTTGACTCATTTATGGTGCAGGAATGTGCAAATGATTAGGAGGAGAGACTGGGTGGATTAATGAGGATTAGAGTGCAAGTGGGAAAGTTAGGAGGATGTGACATGAGGAGAGAGAATGAGTGGAGGAATATAAAATTGAGGGATAATGATAAACATGATTAGAGAAGAATTTTTTGGGCTAAATGAAGATTAGAAGAGGTGATTTATAGGAATTACATAGTTAGGTTAATTAATTGAAATTGATTAACTAAGTGGTGATTTAATTAATTTTAAGAAGAATGTGATAGACATAATTAAATAAATTAATTATGTAGGAAGACTTAAATTAATTAAATATTAATTTAATTATTTAGACGTCTACATTTTGCCCCTCTTTTACGTAGAGACAAAATTGGCAGTGGGGAAAAGACGAAGAAGGATGCCCCCTCGAGAATTTAATCGAAAATTTTTTTAAAAAAATCGGGAAAATTGTTGAAAAAGAAAAAAATTATAGGAAAGGTGAAAAATAAAGGAAAAAGTAGAAGTTGGGGAGGATTTTGGAAAAAAATAGAGAAATGATAGATAAAAGGCAAGGGGAGGGTGAAAGGGGGACCTATATAAGCCACACGGGGTCTAAGGAAGGGTCATTGCCACACATAAGCCCTAGAATTTTCAATGAGCAAAGCGAAGAAGAGCGATGGTACACATCCCACATCATGAGCACCACGCCAAGAGGGTTTACCACTACCAAAGACCAACCGAGTATGACCCACCAGTATGTACCCATCCCACATCAATTGATGTTTGCGCCCAGGGATCATCGGCTGTGAAGACGATCCCCACATGCACAATCATGCAAACGCCTATGCAGACGTTGATTGCTCGATCAAGGTCTATGATATGGGAAAAGGGGAGATAAGGGAGAGACTGTAGAACACTATCTTTTCCCTATCGATCAACGCACAGGGTGCGGTTTCAATGTCTCTGCTTAAGGAAATGTCATATTTTCCTAAAGAGAAAAGAAGGGGAAAAGAAGGCAAAGATAAGGATGAGGGGTGTCAACAAGATTCCCTAGGGCTAGGAATAGGGTAGAAGGTTAGAGGAAAAGGCTAATGAAGTGGTTTGAATGGTTGTAGGAGGATCCTACAATCTTAGGATCATGGGAGCATTGGCCTCTTACCATGACGCTACAAAGTCAGTTGGGCGACACCGAGTGGATCTTATTGTCATGGTGCAAGCTAGGATTTGTTGCACAGTGGCCTCAAACTCGATGCCATGCAACAATGATGATGACATTGGTCGAGTATTGACATGACGAGATAAGCACATTCCACCTGCCTACAGGTGAAGGCAACATAACATTTCTTGATGTCTAGCGGATCCTGAAGGTATCGATCCATGTGGTCATTCCAAAGTGAAGATTGGAGAATGACAAATTTTATCTCCAGAGGGTCTATTATACCAATGATTTGTCGATGGATCATACACATATGGTTTTAGAGAGAGAAATGGAGCGACATCGATGGATCTCATGACTTGTCCTATTTATATGCATCCTGTTCAACGACAGGATGATGCTCGACCTCAATGGGCATGGATTTTCTATAGGATGGTCCAAGTGTTTGTACTATATATGTTGGAGGATGGTGTTCAGTATGTGTGGGATGTTGCGATATTAGGGAAGCTATACCATGACATGCATATGTTTGTTTATTGAGGTTATAAGAACCTCGAGACTGGTCTAACACTCCTATATATTTGGGAATGGGAGCATATAGTAGTGACATGACCATTGGGAGTACAAGATCAGAGGAGGAGATACCCTTATGTAGACAGGTATAGGGGGATTCTACATTATGCACAAGTAGGCGCTATATGGTTTTGGAAGCGCATATTTGATGAGCTCATGGATTTTACATGGTGGCCTTTTAGAGATTGTGAGCAATGGTCTTGAGACATTTTGCTAGCTTGGATGCAGACATAGTGTTGGCTTTTTCAACAAACTCTACATATTATAGACTAGTACTTACCTCACAAGGTCATGCGACAGTTTGGAGAGCGCAAGGATATGGTGGGCAAGGAGAAGAGACATCCTCAGATTACTAGAGAGACTATCACATGGGTGGATGCCATCGAACCATTTGTGGTGCATCTTAGTTGGATAGTTGCGGAGGCTGTTGTTTGGCAGGAGAGGCTAGAGATTGCAAATCCAAGATACATTGTGGCCTATGCAGCATGATGGGAGGCCCATAGGCCTATTTGTCTCACTATGCCATGAGTTTTGGAGTCATATGAGATTGTGCCATTTGTGGATGAGATAGTGGGAGGAGAGGGGGATGCGATCGAGGAGAGAGGAGTTGTAGGGTGAACTAGGGCTAGGAAACAAGTTTAACAAAGAGGAGGGAGGGGATAGGTACAGGCACCTTTATAGATATAGGTACCAACTCCAGCAGAGTAGGTCGGGTCAGGTCCACAGGTTGAGGGGCCACTACTTGTATAGGTACAGGCAGAGTTGATGGAGGTATAGGGACAGATCTCTTTGTTTGTTTTAGTTCAAGCCATTTTGGAGAGAGATATAGAGAGGGATCAGGCATAGAGCCTATAGGACTAGCTAGCAGCAGAGAGGGAGGGGTGTTGAGAAGGAGAGAACTAGAGCGGATAGCCAACAAACAGCTAGACTGGGTGAGGGTAGAGGGGGATGCTCTAAGGTGAGACCTCGAGGCTGTCATAGTCGAGAGGGATAGCTATCGCACGAAGGCATAGACTACCTTCGAGACACTAGAGGCAGCAAGGTGTGGGGCAACTATAGAGGAGATGAGGAGGATGGATGAGGAGATGGAGCAAATGGATGGAGAGTTGCATGTACTGAGGACTTGGGTGAGAAGATAAAAAGAAGATGCTAATCGCCTTCGTGGGGAGAGGGACATGGATCGATGGGCTATAGATCTTGGACAGATGATGACTCTTTTCACAAAGTCCATGGATGATAGGAGGGTGATAGAGAGAGCTCTCTGAGAGGCATAGTACTATCGGAGCCTATATGAGGGTGTGGTACCTCTTGATCAGTGAGCACCTAGTTTTGCTAAGAGGACACAGTCTAGGTAGACCCGGACATAGACCTTAGGGGATTTGGTATGGATGAGAGATCAAAGACCACCACCAGTAGGTCCATCTAGTGGTTGGGTGGATCCTAGTGTAGTGGACAGGGAGAACACGGGCTAGTTCTTGATTATACGGGGATATTCATTGTATTATGATTGGACACATTATTTTTTGAGATATATATGAGATGAGATGTGATTTTTTTGGCAGCGATGCATATGTGTACTTTATTATGGACTTTTGATTTATATATGATGATGGATGGATATGGATGATTTATGCTTATGATGATGCATGATTATGATTATCTGACATGTTTGTGATGTAGGCTAGATGTATGCCTATGATGTATGCACATGTTTATTCATTTTATTTTTATAATGCTTATATTCTATGTTCCTAACATGTTATGAAAGTAGGATGGATGCAGGGTCAGTGCAAGAAGATGAGTCCACTTTTTGGCCAAAAAGTGGAAGTGTTTTCCCTGATTTTCAATTTTTGTCTCATTTGAGCTTAAATTTTGAAACACTTGGAGATTGAATCTTGGAAAAAGACAGTAATATGAAAGATAGCCCTCTAAGTCTACTTTCCAAATATGTGATTTATTTTAATACCCACATAATAAAAAATAACTTTTTGAATGTAGTTCTAAAAACTATGTTTTAAAAATGGTTGTTTCAGAACCATACCATGCATATGTACGACCCATACTTTTTGACACAATTAAAATTATTTTCTCAAACCATTTTGGGAAATGATTTGTAACACACTAAAGATTGATTAGCATATTTTTTTGTGTTTTCTTTTTAAATAATTTTTTTAATTAGTTTTTTAATGACCGTAATTATCTTTTTAAAAATTTGACATGTACGGCTCACATAATTTGACATGAACTTAACATTTTTTGATTTTTTTTTAAATTGAAAAGAATTTTGTGTAGATTGATGAAATTTTTTTTTTCAAAATTCATTAAAATAAAAAAGTTATTTCTTTAACAAAATTAGTTAATATTTCAAGTTTACGGACCCAATTTAGTATAAATTAAATGAAAAATAGTTAAAATAATCCATTTAAAAAAAATTTACATATTTAGAATCTAGACAGTATAATCTGAAACGGGCTTTAATTTTGTATAAAAATTCTCTAATTATAGGCACATAAACTATTTGAGAAGTTCATATTTGTGCTTTCGTTCATGGATATTTGAATTTGCAGGTCCATGTCTCAGGTGTGGCCATCTCAGGCCTATCTTGGACCTAATCTTGAGGCAAGTGGTAGGTTGTGAAATCAACTTCCACATATCGGGCCCCCGTTTTGAAAAAAGGGCCTTTTCCTAAAATTACCATTATTGTCCAAAAATGACAAAATGCGCCCGAAAAAAATGGGGGCATGTTTAGTTTTGCCCTGGGCCCCCGTTACTTTTTGCCTCGGGGGCCCGAAGCAAAAATGGTCCCCCATTTTTTTGAAAATGGGCCCCCATTTCTAAGAGCGTGTTTTCCAACGCACGGACTTCTGCCAATTTGTGACCCATTGCCTTGCACTTACCCTGCATTATATTTATGTGATGTGTGTGATTTGTGATGTGATGATGATTTTTAAGATGTGATGATTATGTCTAACCTATGATGTATGGATGATTATGATATGGTGAATTGATGTATGATCTATATGTGCATGCAATTATGATATGAGTGCTTAATGAATGAGAC